>NW_026531724.1:0-1620 GCF_026283585.1 Hylaeus volcanicus | reverse complement strand
AGACAAATCTTCCAAGTTAAATCTTGAAGCACGTCCTCCATCCGACGTTCGAAAGTTGCAGGGGCGTTACATAATCCAAAGGGCATCACCTTGAACTGCCACAGTCCTGTTCCTACCGAAAAAGCAGTTTTCTCTCGATCCTTCTCGTCCATAGAGATCTGCCAATATCCGCTCTGCAAGTCTACAGTAGAAAACCACGATGATCCAGCGAGGGCGTCCAGGGTATCCTCAATGCGGGGAAGGGGGTACGAGTCCTTTTTCGTAATCTCGTTCAGTCGTCGAAAATCTATGCAGAATCGCAAACTTCCATCCTTCTTCTTCACAAGGACGATGGGAGAAGACCACGGGCTCCGTGATTCCTCGATTACGCCTTGGGCGATCATTTTCTTGACCAACTCGTCCACTTCCATTCGGCGACGTATAGGCAATCTCCGTGGGACCTGTTTTGTGGGCGAGCAGTCTCCCGTGTTGATGGTGTGCTTCGCCTTGTCCCAGTTTCCGAGCTGATTCAAATTCACCGCAAAAACATTTTGAAATTCACAAAGTAACCCAGCCCGAGGGTTCGCGTCGCCACTACCCGAACAATAGCTGTTTTCTATTGGAACAGATACGACCTGAAAACGTTCTTCGATGCTGGCCAGTCGCGTCTCGAAGGCCGCCTGTATCCGCCGATCCTCGGTGTCCTTCTCCCTCCTCCGAGCTTCATCCTCCCTTCGTTGTTCTTGCATTTGTCCAACGATGCTCCACTGGAGGTCGGTGAACATCTCCTGCAGGGAAGGCTCGGGCGTCGATTGAGGAGAAGGTTCCGTGGATACCTCGGAAGCGCGACGCAGCCGACCACTACGAGTGGGCATCCCACTTCTGACACCAATGTTGCGTTTCGGCATAATGAGTAAACACAAACTTTAATAAATAACAACCAGCTTTACAATAGAAATGTGTACAATAGGAATGCGATTAAATATAGCTTCGGAACGTCTGCTCTCAATGACGTCTTGCTCGAATCTGACAGCTTCACAGGCGATCGATCCGATCGCCTTTTTCTCGCTGTCTTCATGTTCCGGTCGCGAGCACCAGCAGGCCTTGGATCCATCCAAAGGGTGCTCGCAACAATATGTTAATCTTCTTTATTTCAAGGTTCCCAGCATCCAGTCTTCACGACGATTAATCTATGTCTTGCCGCCCTCGAAAGAAGGACCGTGCTGATCCGGCAAATTCGTTCGTCGTCCATGGAAATATGTAAGTATAATAGAATATGAAAAGTTTTGAACAATTTCCAATAGTAAAACGCGTACAATGTATTAATCTTCTTTGTTTTTAGATGTTCTGTGTACTTACATCGGGGCGAATCATCGACAGCCCCAAAATCGGTAAGCGGTGGGGATGATTCCTGGATCTTGATTGGCTTCGCAACCCTAGGCGTGAGCCGTGAGTGGAAGGCCGATTTTCTAGGATGGTCACCGTCCGTCATCGGCAAACATTCGAAATATCGAAAGTAAACAGAATGGATCGCGATGCAGTAAGTGCAGTGAAAAGTGAATTAGTGCAGTGTACAGTGACGGCCATCTACTTACGAAGACTGTTTAAAGCAAAATTCATTCTTTTAAACTTGCAACAAAC
>NW_026531723.1:0-3614 GCF_026283585.1 Hylaeus volcanicus | reverse complement strand
TATAATATATATAAATATCTCAAATCTGAATAAAACTGTATATTGTTGTGAATTTTTATTAATATTATTTTGGTCAAAGTATTTTTTTCTTGCTAGCAAGTTATAAGAAAATGGCAAACAATTGCACTACATTGAAGAACATATAGAAGAAAGAGACGTT
The DNA here is from genome assembly GCF_026283585.1 of Hylaeus volcanicus. Taxonomy (NCBI): domain Eukaryota; kingdom Metazoa; phylum Arthropoda; class Insecta; order Hymenoptera; family Colletidae; genus Hylaeus; species Hylaeus volcanicus. The sequence goes on along the minus strand of NW_026531723.1, from coordinate 3,454 downwards.
CTTAAAGTAAATTTGAAACCCTAATGATTTTAGGTATTTTTCATACTTTCCAAGGAAATACTTCAAAACGATTAGAATATTTATTTGAATATATATATAATATTCTCAAAGTTTCAATAAATTATATAAATTCCTTTCTCACCAAAAAAATTCACACAAATCGCTAAAAAAATGTAGTCCTAAGCCTATTTCCTCCCCTTAAGATAGTTGTTCCGTGGATTTATTTAACGAAAGATTTTAACAAAACTTCACTCGATAATTCTTCGACTAAATATAAATCATACGAGCCTATTTCAATTGAAGTCGACCATCCCAGTTTTACGAAGAACGATATCAAAATATTGTAACTTCAATACAACTTCTCATGAAACATACAGATTTACAACGTGGATTTTTTCAATTTAAATCAAAATGCAATTTAGGTACTTGCTGAAAACTTGATATGTCATAAAAACCAATATTATAAATCGTAACAAAAATGATAACAACGATTGACCACGCCGTTACTGAAATATAATAATTCATTAAAATCTGAAAAAGACGTAGAGAACAGGCACCTTTGTTGTCACAATCATTTATCGAGTATCGCGAACGTATACGTAGATATACATATTGTTTTATTATGGACGTGTGTGAGAGTAGTAAGAATGTACTTTTAAGAAAGTTACAAATTATATTTTTGGACGTGACTATCTCGAAACAATTACCTCAAATGTGCCAACATCGAAATCGATATTTTCATTAGCTTCTAGGAAACTTGCTTGTAACACATTAAATGGTACACCCTGTATATATGTATAAGCAAGTAGCGTTATGTGTACCGTCGGTACGTATACGTCTTTATCAGTAGATAATGCGATATATCGAGTCGAGTTTAGGTGTTTTCAACGTTCAGTCAGTTCTTCCTCGCGGCTCGAAAGAGAGAGGGAGTAGTGTTGTTCTCTAGTGCGGCTGTGTGCAAGGAGATCCTTGACGAAAGTGCACCAAAATGGCTGCCACGCACCTCGACGTTGGCCTACGATGCATCAAATACTTACTCTGCGCCGTAAACTCCCTGTTTGTGGTCTGTACCAACACGCTTTCATCATTTCGCCCGATTACACCTGACTATTCGATTACGTTTTTCACGTTATCGATACCATTTCATGGCCGACCTTGAAAGCAAACGTGCAATTCGATATGCAGCTTACGCGCACGGTAAAACGATGAGATTCCTTGGTGTTTCAACGTAAAAGAATTTTCGTTGGATGAGATCGAACGTACTTGTGATTTACTATTGGTAATAGTAAATATTGACAATAATATACCTGTGTAGCGTCCTTTCGACGAAAGGTTGCGATCACTTGCGTTCTTAATTAATTTACTAACCGCACTCGTATATTGATTTTTCTTTCATCCGTTCTATCTATCCGTTCGTTTTATGTGACACCTCGGATTACTTGAATAATTCCATCGAGATTACGTCGCCAATAGCATTTATGTCTCCTGCTTCTGAGTCGATAATCAAAGCACAACTATTCTCGTTTTGTCCCTTTTAATTCGCACACGACTGTTTATTTATTTATCTTATCTCTCGTTTATGGATTCGAGGAGTACGACTCGTCCTTTAACTGTATTATTATGAATATCATGAATATGATCATCAAAATGGTCATCGTAGGGGACAGAAATTTGGATCAATCAATATATTCGAAAATATATGATTCCATTTAAATAAACGAATTTGGTTTTTGCGTATCACCAACGGAAAAAATGAGGACATCAAATTATGTTCGTCTGGAAATAATGCATATACAAACACAACGTACATATATATAGAATAGAATAATATATATAGAATAACTTAATAATACACATACATATACATTTCATTAACGTTAATAATACTAATTAAATAAAACAACTGTATGTCTAATATATATACATATTTGACATACAGTTGTTCATACTTTCATATATATAATGGCAACTTTGCAAGCATATAGAATTCTGACAAATAATAAACACTTACTTTCTTATTAATATATATATGAATTATCAGGGACTAAAAACTACCCACAAATATGTTCATAAAATTTAGTTAAACTTAGTCAACGATAAAAACAAACGTTCAAGTTCTTGAAAATAAATAATATATTGAACTTAGAAGATTTGTAGAATTCATAATGCACAATGATAAGTGGAACTCAAGAGTGCCATTAATATATATAAATATAATATATGTATATAATATATATTATATTTATATTATATAAAAATTTATATTAATGTGTTGTTAACATTAATGAAATGTGTACATTCACATAACATTTACATTAGCATAGTTTTAACATAGAACGTTTGTTAAATGTAACTTACATCGCCTTCAATGGATGCTAATAATTTCAATTAAACGAAACATTTGGAAAAACTCACATATTGTTAACAGAGGAAAATAAACAAGTGCATCTATCGGAAGGGAAATAAACTTGCTGATCTATAAACGAATTATTAATATGAGAAAGGAAAACATTTACGCAACTTATTTTATACGTGTACGTAATAATAAATAAAGATGATTGTTTATGTACACACAAGCAGATTCGTACAACGAGAATCGTAATTTTGAAGTGAATTATTTCTGATCTTAATTCAACACGCTATTTGAGAAGTAGACAATTGGTTAGCTTAACAGGTATCGAGTAATGTGAATAAAAAATTGATGAATTACTAAACGAGATAATTAAGAAATGAATTAAGGTGAACAAGTACATAGATGAACAGATTTGCTGCACGCTTTGGAACGAACTCCTTTGTTACGATTAGCCAAAGTGCAATTTAAAATGATAAAATAATGCAACGAAATTATGCAACAAGTATAAATATTAGATAAGAATAAAATGAAAATATAAAATGCTATGAGAAGAATATAAATGAAAAAGGTACAGTAAATATAAGAGAAGAAATTAAACTGTAATAGATTAAGGAAGTAACAAAATAATGCAAGAAAAAAAAATCAACAATAGGAACTACCAACCAAGAGCTAAGAATTAAATAAATATTTAGACAATTTCCTATTGAAAGAATTAAGAGATACATGCATAAAGAATTGAAAAGTTATTGATTGAAACACTTTTGCAGAAATGATACTAAAAAAATGAATCGGAATTAGATGCCAAGTCGCCATGTTGTTTAATGTAGAAATAAAATTGTTTCATTTAATTTTCTGTTTACCGTAAATTTTGTTACACAACCACGACGAACTTGTTCTTATATATATATACACATATATACAGGGTGTCCCAAAACTCGGGGAGGAGCTGGAAATGGGGGGTAGCTGAGACGATTCTGAACAACAATTTCCTTTGCAAAAATGTCGGATGGGGCTTCGTTAAGGAGATATTAAGCGAAAACCCCGACCAATCAGAGCGCGCGTAGACCGTTGGAGCGGCCGCGGTAGCGAAGGCTACGCGCT
>NW_026531722.1:0-1833 GCF_026283585.1 Hylaeus volcanicus | reverse complement strand
GTCCAGTAATTATCGTCCAGTAATATTCAAACTCTGTTCTCGGTTAATAAACGTTACATTTACAACAACCTTGTGGTGTCGTTACTCGGGGTCACATCAATATTTTGTAAAAGTGTGATGAATCTCGCGGGTCGCGGTTTGGCCACCCCTGGCCTAGAAGGTTTTCCATGCGTTCGAAAAGTTTCTTAACCGAGTACGTTGCTCAGGATCGCAGCTTTGTGAAGACCTTCCAAAGACAAAATCACGGTGTCCCTGATACCTCTTCTGCCTCCGTCTCGATTCAGGATACCTTTGTTACTCTCTTCTTTCGGAGGATTCAATCCTGTCGTTAAAACAGTCATCATACTTCCCCAACAACAGGTCAGCACTCTCCTGGAGAGCTTAGCGCCTGCTTCGGCTTCCGGCGTAGGTTCGCTGCGGGACAGCTGAGCCTTCTCGAGCCTTATGTAGTCGGATAGAAGCTGCCCGCCTCTCTGACTCCCAGGGATCCCGTCGACGTCTTCGAAAAATAAACGCACGAATCGATCTTTTGAAACTTTACGACTCCGTTTCGTTTCCAAGGACGTTTATTTACCCGTGAGGACGTTTATCAACGCACTGTTCTCCGTGTAGCGAGGATTGTAGCCGCACTTCTCCAGCAGATTGCAAGCCAACACTTGTTGATAAAGCTCGGACAGCCAAGTCGCTGACAAATAAACCAAGACTCCGGATCCGTGAACCTCCTCCACGAATTGTTCCTGAAGCGTTCAACGAGATTCATCGATAATAATAATAATAATAATAATTATTTACGGGCAATCTGCCCTTGATATCAAGTATTAGGTGGACTGGAAAGTAATGTCGTTTTTGCCATCTTAAATATTGGATTGTCCGGAAAGTCCATGTCGATTTTTAGTAGGTGGTCCAGGTCTGAATATATCGAAGAGTTTGAAAACAAATAACATGTAGACGTCCCTTAAAAGGTGGGAAGGTTGTGGAACAAAATGGCACCTATGTAATTTAATAAATATATATTAAAATTCAAACGTGTATTTGAAGTCTTCTTAGAAATTGGCACGAACTTTCCGGGCAACCTAATACTTGTTTATCATTTATCAGCTCATTGATTTTTCTGGCATTGAAAATTTGCACACTGGGTGACAAAAGGCTGCTGACAATGAGGGCGATTATATAATGAATTAAAGATAGAGATTTATTGGAAAGTTTGAATTTAATGTAAAAGAAACGACATTACCTTTCGGTCTACCTAATACAATGTAATAACAATGACAACAAGAAAAACAAAACAAAAATAGAGACGATCACAATATCTTGTAATGTAACGTGTTCAAACTAGATTGCACATTCGCAAAATTGCAACGACTGATTTTTTAAATGTCAAAGGTGAGCCACGAAAAAAATCAACATACATATCAAGGCTGTTAGCCATCGCACATATTCTTGCAACACAATTTTGTTTCGCAATTGAGGCACGATATGGATCAGTGTAAAAAATATCGTTGCTTGGAAGTTGCCTACTTGGAATATTAAATTTCAATAGTTCCAGTATCCTGGGACATTCAATTTTTCTATTGACAATTTTAAAAACTAGCACGAGATCGACTACCATTCGGCGCTGCCTAAGCGTGATTTGCATAGTGCAAAGTATATTGTCATAGTCGTGATATGCTATATCCACGAAGACTGTATAAGGAGATCCAACTCCATATGAAAGTTACTAGAAAACTGTTATTAAAATCCGGTTATTAAGTTAAGAATATTTCGTCCACTCGCGGCCCACGTGAGCACAGACTACGATATATATATATGTCATATGATAATACATACACATAT
>NW_026531721.1:0-4536 GCF_026283585.1 Hylaeus volcanicus | reverse complement strand
ACTCACAACAATAATCGACCGTCATTGTAGACTTTATGACGGTGACCCATACAGCCGATTTCGCTGCGGAGGTCACCGTCATAAAGTCTACAATGACGGTCGATTATTGTTGTGAGTGTCCATTGTGTCTACTAGCGAGCGGATCACCCTGTAGCAGACATAATAAACCCTTTGCACTTGGATGTCCCTTACAAGGGGACATCGCAACTCTAGCACATTTTGTTTGTGGTTATGTGGAATAAATAGATTACAGGACAAATTTAAAAAGAAAATGCACGTTTTCTTAAAGTTTCCTTATTGAAATTGCACGAGAAAGGAAACCAAAATATGGTGTACATACTTCTCTAAAATATCGTATTTTTTTAAAATAAGAAAGGTAATGGTGTGGGCAGCGTATCAACATTTTATATCTCAATCGGTTCATTCGTTACCTCACAACCTTGCATACAAGTTTGAGAAACTGTGTTTTGGACAAAATGAGGTTAAAGTTAAACTTCTGTTGCGGTGAGGGATTTTTTTAATTCAAGCGCGAGTAGGGATTTGAATGACTTCGAAAGACAGCAGAATTTATTTAAATTAAAGCAACAAAAATCGATTTTTTTAAACTCCTAGAGTACCCTGTCCATTTAAAAACGTGGAATGATTCCAATTATTAATACAGATGATCAATAAATGTCTTTCGATCTACGTGCTAATTGCAGAGAAATTAGATACGATAATATTTGTCTCTCATTTGCGTCATTCTTATTACAACATTAGAATTATTCCAGCTTGTAAAATGCTAAATACTTGCAGAAGAATATAAAATTTCCGTTGGGTGTGTCAATAAAATGTATAAAATATTACGTTGAAAATCATTTCATGAAATGCATTCAATTAATGGCATAAACGTTTATTATTTCTATGAAAAAGTTACTGCATTCTAAAAGTTTCAATGCAGTGGCCTTCTAATCGTTTGCCTTCAATGTGCTAAGTATAGCACGCCTCATGGTTGCCAAACGGGCCACTGCAGAATCTTGAACCGGACGTTAAAGTATTTGAAATAGTCCAATGCGATACCGTACAAAAGATATAACTTTCGCATCGAAAAATGAAAAAATATGAGCGAAAGAATACGTTGATCGCCATGTTGGTCACTAGTAACCAGCACTTCAAACTTGCAAAGCCTTCAGAACGTTCACAAGAAGTAGAGTCAAATTTTGGAAACTTCTTAATCAAATTATGATCGTTAGAAATACTATCAAATTTATATTTATAACTTTTATGGCTAAATTATAACTAATTTATAACTTAACATAGAATACTCCTGTTTGTTCACACTATAGTTTAAGCAAATATCGAGGTCGGCCTTGATATAGAAAACTTGGTGACAGTGAATATATTAAAACTTTATAAGAAATAAATGAAACGATGTATGATTGAATGCAATGATGCTATGTAGATAGCATTGAAACTTAGTGTTTTGCTATAATTTACTCTGTAATATTCAAATGAAGTTATTAACGTGATCGATTTGTTTTTTAACGTCCAATTAAGCGTGTCCTATGTTTCTTATCATGTAATTGAGATATTTTTTTCCTGGACAAAAAGATAGCGCAAGCGTGCTATCATTAAAATCTCATCTTAGAGACTCCATTTATTCCATGGCTTACATCGCATGAATTCATCCTTAAGAAATTAATTATATCGCACACGTGCTGTCATTTTGTCGACGAGTGTAGTTATTCTTTTTCCATGCTGCAGATTCTATTAAAGTCTTAACGATTGCTAATTTTTAAAACGAACTATTTTATCAGGTACCGCCAGCGGAGCTGGAAGCAATCCTAAGAACCCATCCAGACGTGGCAGAAGCAGCCGTAGTTGGTGTTCCTGACGAGAGATCCGGCGAAGTCCCGAAGGCTTTCATATTGCGTAAAAAAGACTCAAAGGTGACCGAAGAGGAAATTAAGAATTTCATGAAAGGAAAAGTCTCGGACTACAAGGAACTCCAAGGTGAAACATTTAATTCTCTCTCTAAATTAATTTGTCTGAATTATAATAGATAGGCTCCAATAGACTATATAATAATCAGTTGATTCTCTACTATGTTAAGTTCTTAAAATTTTCACTAAAATTAGTAAGTGTTCTAATACTCTTAAACCCGCCAATTCAGTATTTTCGAGCCCTCTCCAGAAATAACTAACATACTTTTTAGATTGTAATGGAATACCTCCGATAAGCTCTGAAACAATAATAACATTCTGAGCAGGAAAGAAAAAATCGTTCTTTTCCGTCTGAGAAACGGCCACAGTAAAATAACTCACGAACGTATGATCAAGAAAACAGACCCTTCCTTTTGCTGCGAAACTCCACTCACTGTACACCACCTTTTATATGCCTGTCAAAAATGTTCCACTCAGCGCCGCAAATTCAGGATAAACCCGAATACTGCCCTCACCGCCGAAGAACATATTAGAAATACCATTCAATTCCTTAACGAAACCAAACTCTTCCACAAAATATAAGTTAGTCCAGAATCCGTCGCTAATGACCTCGATGTCGATGCGACGTAAAACCTTAATTTAAAAAAAAAAAAAAAAAAAAAAATTCAAATTCTTGATCAATATTTATATAAATTTATATAAATTTTGTTTTTGTATTACGAATAGCTTGTATACCTTTTGCTTGCCATTAACATACTATCGTACCTTCTTAATGAATTAGTGAAAAAATTGAATAAGTACTGTTTAATAATATATTTCGTTATCCTTCATCAGACTACCATCATATTATTTTCTCTTAGGATATGAAGTTAGCTTGTTCGAGACCATTAGAATATCTATCGATTTTATACAAAACACTCTTGAAATTTTACGGTTACGTTACCATAAATATGCATGAATATGACCTGCATTAGCTGCGCCGTCAAGCTTAAGAAGACAAACAATAAGAATCGCCGAGTCCTATACCAGTCGATAATCAAATAATCATTTCAGGGGGTGTCACGTTTGTCGACAACATACCGAAGAATCCCAGCGGGAAGATTCTGCGAAGACTACTTCTACAGCAGCAATGACCTCCATCGTTGACGAAAGAGAAACTTTAACGCGAGACATCGATTAACAGTTCACACATTATGAGATTGGCTGTGTGCTAAGAGTGAATAACGTTTTTCGCACACGATTGCGCGCTGTATTGGCAGTCGATTGGCGTAATAAGAAACGCGTGACTGTTATTTAAGACACCGAAGAGAAAGTGCAAATATATATCTTCAATTGGTAAACGGTTGATGCGCGATCGACCTTATCCACGAACGTTTTCCCTGATATCGTATCGTGTAGGAATCGTTTCTGCACGGAGGAAGACATTCGCGACTCGTTTCGAGTCGCAGTGAAATTTGAATTTGCAAAATTTACTTACAACACTGTAACCACGGGCGAAACGTGTCTACGAGAACGGGTTAATAGTCGGCGGGATACTTTTTAATATTACTGGATACATTATTTTTTCTATGTCTAATGGTGCTATCACTGCAATAACAATGCAATTAGTTTGTAAGATTGTATCGTTCCGTTTGGAAACGATTTGAACGTACTGAATGTATCGACGTTATACAATTTTTATAGGCCATTTATACCGTTAAGTAGCAGGTGTTTAAGGCAATAAAATCGTTTACAGAAGTGTTACATTTATTGATCGTTGATGAATTAGTTGTTAGTTTCTCGATAGCCCTTTTTTTATTTAAATAACGGAACGGCATACAAAGTTAACGGTTCGAAAATCAGCTTGCCGTACGGATTTGCACGGAATATTTGAAATTTAAAAGGTCAAGAGTAAATAATTATTCCTTTTAATATGTTAATTACTTTATTTTAGAAATGTATAATTACCTGTGTACATAAAATTGGTAATTTGTTAGTTTCTTTGTTTGGAAAGTATTTAAATTATAAAGAGATGACTTTGTATGAGCAATTGTACATGCAATTTTTCCAATTAATTTAAGTTAATATTGTTAAAATATTGTACCTTACACGTCAGTGTAAGTAAATTCTTATTTATCACATATACACATTAATAGACATGAAATATGTTATAAATAATATGGTGCATGTTATTTTTAATAAAGAAATCTGAATATTTCATTTTTTATGAACGTTCTCTCCTTTCGTTAAGGTAATTTTTGATACATGAAAAAAAATGATTGAAATGCAATCTGAATTTTTCTAAAGCGTAACTATTGATGATATTGCTCTCTCCTATTTGAAATCTTATCACCTTCACGATCCATCTGACGCTCATTAAATTTTACACGATTTTTTATAACGCAAATCTGTATTGCTAGCTATAAACATGTTAATGTCCAATAGCCAATATTATCATCTATAATGAAAAATGTTTCAGGTAGAGTTGACATGATTTCGAACGGGATACGTTCTGATTTTACTAGTTTTGTTTATAGATGGACGAGTTGGTGTCGTAAAAAGGTCACTGATGTGTTTTTAAATGGGATTATACAGGGTGTCCCAAAAGTCGGGGAGGAGCCGGAAATGGGGGGTA
>NW_026531720.1:0-3321 GCF_026283585.1 Hylaeus volcanicus | reverse complement strand
CCAGAGAGATTTGAACTCTCGACCCCTGGTTTACAAGACCAGTGCTCTAACCCCTGAGCTATGGAGGCTTACGATTTCCATTTTTCTTGATACTGTAGAAGAACCTGACACTCGGTTTCCTCAAAAACAATTTGTTTATAAACAATTTTAACGAGTCACGAGACATTTGTACAAGTTAATATCGAAATAATTTGCAATTATAGATATACATCTCCTGAATTGGTAATTTTCATCGAATAAATAATATCATTAAATTTCATTGAAGTAACGAACAAAGATTTGACGTTAACTAAATTGTATCTATTATTCATCAACTAACCATTCGCATCATCATCTCAGAATTTTGCATTTCATCTAATATAATCACGGACATAATATTTTCCAGGACGTTTAATTATAACGTTCAACAACGGATAGTTCAACCGGTAATTGAAAGCACCGCGGAGTTTCTGATTTGATTACATGTCAATAATGATTAGAACGGGAATATTCATGAAATCATGTACGGTCAACAATTGCGTGTATTGTTATTTGACAAACCTAATAATAGCGTACAACAATTAAATCGCGACAGGATTGATGGGAATCGCGCACAGCAAATTGTACATCGATCTTGTTAGCGATTACATAATTACTAATTACGTTATTGCATGGCAATTACTATAGCGTTGAACGATGATAATGTTATCTAAGCAAATCCTAGCGACGCGACTGATTTATTATGCATGCGCTATGCGTCATGCGCAATTTCCTCGTCTTCGAATTACACGCGTACTTGGATGTTTTCGATTTTTATTCCTTAGGTCAGAAGAAGTAAATTGTCATTATCATTATCCGAATTAATTGTCTCTCAACGAGCAATGAGTATTAACTGTGTCACATTTACTTACGCAAGATGCTATTCATTCTAACTGTTCATTCTGGAATAGTTGATTCCCATCAAGTTCGGAATATCCAAAGATATCATTAAAATATTTTTATTTTTATTTTTCAACAAGCAACAATTTCTAACTATATTACTTTTACTTTCAGAAGAAGCTGTCCATCCTGTCGACGTTGGTCTCCACCAAGTTCAGAGCATCAAAAGGTATCGTTAATAAATCTCTAAATAAAATCTCATCCAATACTAATCCATCATCGCCTGATACCGATCAATTTACATAGCGCAATTATTACTCTCGCAACCCAATCAAACATCAAACCGAATCACTTTCTCCTCTTAAATAATCCCAACCTTTCAAAAAATATAAAAACAAACCTTCTCGTGGCATGGTTCAGCCCTCTGAGAAATTTTTCCCCAGGGTAACCGAGAGCCAGGATGGCTCCCGGGTTCGTGAATGTTTAATTCGATAAACGCAGAAGGAAACGGGCCAGTCTCTGGTCGAGGTAAGTTCCCGTGCAAACAAGCATCGTGCAGTTGTTGCGCAATGTCTGCAAATCGAGTGAAGCACCCTGCGAAGCCCTTCCCCCGCCTCGGTGTTCCATTTTTGCCGTGTTTAATCGCCACGTACGGCTCCATGGACGAGCAAAAGCCCGGCCCGGAGGGTCGAAGGGTGGAAAAGGCTGGAGGCAAGGGAGTAAGGGCGGCTTGGAAGGAAAAATGGGAACGAACGGATCTGCGGAGTGCCATAGCTTGGGAAGCCAAATGTTTGCGGACAAATCGTCGTCGTTTTCGACGGGGGAAAATCAACAAACCGTTCCTGTCCGGCCCTAATCCACCGAGCGATGAAAATCGTTCTGCACGCGCGGACACGGTCCTCCGTTGGACGATATAGGATCCGTGGATATTGTCTGGCTACGGCCAAGGACACGGTATCCGTTTCACTTCTGCGGTTTCCTGCGTTCGAGGGAAACGCCGAACGGGCAATCTGATTTAAGAAAATTCGCAGTTTATAGGTAGCGAGAAACACGCGCAGTGAGAAGCTAAACGGAATCAATCGCACAAATTTTTATAAAAAATATCTACTATTATTAGACCGCGGATTTTTGTGCATTCGCACGGAATTTGAATGTGCAAGAAATTACAAAATCTAAACAGTATGCGATAATATAAAGAAAAGGGTGGCTACAGGTTCGTTAGACTAATATCAGAGCGGAGCAAGGGAAATCTTTCGTTTTCGACGCCGTGGAAAGAAAACTAACGCGAATTTCACTTTAATTTCTAACCACGTATCAGAGACCACCGGCTCGTTGGGAGAAACTGGACCGAATCCGCTGGATTCCCGCGAAACTGCGTTATACGCTCGATATTAAATTAATCCTTAACGCGGAACGTTGTAATCAAGCTTCGATACTAATTAATGTTTTATCCGGGCGAAGTCGGTTTACAGTGTTTCTATTATTGTTCGCGATAGGACTGGAATTTTTAATTAACAAGTGGTACTTTTTATTTAAGAAATACTCTATAGTGCATCAGTTTATTTAAGTCTAGATTCGAGGCTCCGTAATGAATTTGAATAATTGTAAATATTATAAATAGAACAGAAACTCTGAAAATGAAATTCTAGCGCTGATCTCGTTAAACAGACCCAACAAATAACGACAAGTGTTTCGCGAAATGTCTGACTGCTGTTCGACGCATAAGGGAACACGATGTACATACCCGCTACTTGTTAAATTTATCATACAAAATGGTAATACCGTGGCCGTGCTCTGAGCGATCAAGTTTCAACGCGAGCCGAACGATGCATTTCGAAATTCCCTGTAATTTCTAGCACGTATCGCTGAGAATATAGAAGGCCTTTATATTATCGAGCAAACTGGGCTCAGACGAGAGTCTTACAACAATGCTAAAGCACTTTGCGCCAAAGTAACTTACAATTCAACTTTCCTGGCTTTTGTTACTCGAATTTATCGATTCCCTATCCCGTTACTCCTTCGGTGCCGCTACCACCTACGACGCGAACAAAAAGATTCACTTAATTTTCTCGTTACAGGGCTCCCTCCATTTTAGCGAAATTGAAAATTGAGATAGAAGATCTACGAGTGGAATAAAAATATAAAATGTTGGAACAGTGATCGCGCAGTTTGTTATTTTTTATTACTTGGAGAGGAATCAGTTGGAGGTCTTGGGAATTTTTGTACCCAAAAACAATTATTTTTTAAAGCTGTTCGTATCCAAATAAAACTCATCTGGACGCCATAGCGTAATAGCCACGTTTTATTTGATTTTTATGTACGATTTCGGTTTGCATAGTTTTCTTATCGCCCAACGTATACGACCCGATAGTATCAGCAAAATTATGAAAGGCAGGATCGTGAAAAAAACTTGCCTCCAGAGAGATTTGAACTCTCGACCCCTGGTTTACAAGACCAGTGCTC
>NW_026531719.1:0-2655 GCF_026283585.1 Hylaeus volcanicus | reverse complement strand
ATTTTACATATTCTCGGAAGTCTTTAAGATAAATGTACTCCAAACAACCTAATATCATTGATTATAAAAAAAGAAGTTAAGAAACTACAATTTCACGCAAAAGTTTTTTTGGGAAATTGATCGGTATACGAATACATATTCTACATCCACTGTATGTTTATTAGCCACCCCTATGCGACGAGCATGCTGCACGAAGCAGCCCTGTTCGCCAGAAACGTCATCGACAATTTCCTTCAGTTTAAATATGGAAGACAATACAAATACGCTACGCTCGCTTTTGTACGATCCTATGCGAGGCGGATGTCGTATATTTGCGAATTAATTTCCCACGAAAAAGAGCTGCACGATACCCAGCATTTATCTTCACGTTCGAGTTAACGAGAGTCGAATGACCAATACTGCATAATATGCCTGCTGAACGTCGCCTATCTCTTTTATTTTCCTCTTTTAAACGCGTTCCAATCGTAATAAATCTCGTGCGCGCGCTACCACGAATGTCCATTCTACAGACAAATTTCGTGGGTTCGTTTACTCAGCGCCGCAGGAGCAACAATTAATTTCATCCGAACGAAGAAAAAGAGATTAAATGTCGTCTCACCCGACAAATAATTACGTTTCAAATCAAGTTTCAAGAAACTCTAATGAAAGTACTTTATCTCGGGGACTGGCTTTATTTTACGCGACTGTAGCATCTTTTCCCCTTTTGTGTTTATTTAATTTTTAACGTGATTTTTCGTGTAATTAATGCATCAATGTATATTGCTTGGATGTTAAGAGATACGGTGTGATAGCAATGATAGAATTGTTCGAAAAATTGGAACTGTATTCCAGAGATAGGCAAAACACTAGACTTCGAATAAACCTGAAGTTTGGAAAATATTCAAAAGAGGAAACGAGACAAACATGTCGGCAAACTTCAGATTTATTCAAAGCCTAGGGGTTTCCCCATCACTGCTGTATTCCAGATGAGAAATGTTACCAAAACGTATATACAGGGTGTCCCAAAAATGTTGTAACACATTAAAAGAGGTGGTTCGGGAGGTGATTTGAAACAACTTTTGCCTTAGCGAAAATGTTGTACGAGGCTTCGTTAAGACGATATTAACAGAAAACCCCGACCAATCAGAGCGCGCGTATACCGTTGGAGCGCTCGCGGTAGCGAATGAGCGCGGCCGTAGTTTTCACTACCACGGCCGTTCCAACGGTATACGCGCGCTCTGATTGGTCGGGGTTTTCTGTTAATATCTTCTTAACGAAGCCTCGTACAACATTTTCGCTAAGGCAAAAGGTTGTTTTAAATCACCTCCCGAACCACCTCTTTCAAGGTATCACAACATTTTTGGGACACACTGTATAACCTAAATCAGGAATCTATTCCCATTTAATGTGCAAGGAACAGCGCAAAATTTAAAATGTTTTAAAGAAACGTGTAAAAGTCTCTGTTTATATGAACAAAAATGAAACTGGTAATAAGAAAGTATCCTGACCATTCTTCCAAGTATTTTATTTAAAGAAAAGTGTAAAAGTAGCGAAACGATTCAGTTTCTTTTTGCGAAAGTATTTCGTTAACGACAAAGACGGACCAATAAAATCCAATATTTCTACATATATGAACACAAATGAAACTGATAATAAGAACATATCCTGACAATTCTGTCAAGTATTTTATACATCGTACACTGTGCATAGGGCTTGGGTCACTGCGATCGATGCATCGCAAAATCCAACGAATTATACTTCGACACTTCCAGCTGAATTACATCGAACACGATAACAAAACTGTTGTTTAATCAGCAGCGTTCGGTTTATCTCGGAAATGGTAAAAATGGTAACTGGACAAACCTTGGGCCCCAAACGTGAAAAAAAAATGTGCACGAGTCGTTGAGAAGTGCGTGTCCGGGTTGTCGTGGCCGCGAAGGAGAGGCTCGTGCCTACGAAGCGTCAACGGCACCCGATTCTACTGCACTAAACCGATGATGATTGAGAAGCCGCGATCGGCCCCCTCCGGACACTCCTCCTCCTTAGAGCGGGACGTCCGCGATGAATTTTTAAAAAGCACGCACCACCCGCCTCGCGGGGAGGGCCAACTTGCACGAATCTGGTATTCCGAACGCGCGAGGACGTCCATATATACCTACTCCCATCGCCGGGACCCCTCGACCCGCACCCTACGCGGACCCTGTCACCAACGTCCTTGACCACGAGATCGCGACGGTGCACGTACACCAATTCTCTTCAGAGACCGATACACCTTCTGCCGACTAGGGCTGAGATTTCTTGTCGAAATTGGGGCTGCCAGTTTTATCCGAATTTCTCTACTGCGCTGCAACTGTACAGTGGGTGTAGAACGTATTTGTACATCGATCAATTTCCCTCAAAAAATTATGTAAAATTCTAATTTATTAACTTCTCCTTTATAAACAATGACATTCTACATATTCTCTGTCAAGGTAGTCAAATATGTAAAGAATAATGTCCCGATATCGTTTTTTTCATTTACGCACTCATTACGCAGTGTGCGTGGTCGAAAGTTACAAGTTTTTGTGGTATACAGTGGGTGTAGAATATGTATGTATATGTTGTTCCCAAAAAAACTTTTGCGTGAAATTATAGTTTCTTAACTTCCTTTTTTATGATCAATGATATTAGGTTGTC
>NW_026531718.1:0-1392 GCF_026283585.1 Hylaeus volcanicus | reverse complement strand
GCTGGCACTGTGAAATAGAATTTAGGAAACATTACGCCGCTGGCACTTTGAAATAGAATATAGGAAAGCAATGCGCCGCTGGTACATTGAAATAAATTTTAAAAATGCAATACGGCGCTGGTATTTTGAAATAAAATTTAAGTGAGCACTACGCCGCTGGCACTTTGAAATAGAATTTCGGAAAGCAATACGCCGCTGGCACTGTGAAATGATATTTAAGGAAGCATTACGCCGCTGGCACTGTGAAATGAAATTTAAGAAAGCAATACGCCGCTGGCACTTTGAAATAAAATTTAAGAAAGCATTACGCCGCTGGCACTGTGAAATGATATTTAAGGAAGCATTTCGCCGCTGGCACATTGAACTAAACTTTAGACAAGCAATACGCCGCTGGCATTTTGAAACAAAATTAGAGAAAGCATTACGCCGCTGGCATTTTGAAAATAAAATTAAAGAAAGCATTACGCCGCTGGCACTGTAAAATGAAATTGAAGAAAACAATACGCCGCTGGAATTTTGAAATAATATTTAAGAAAGCTTTACGCCGCTGGCACTGCGAAATGAAATTTAACAATGCAATACGTCGCTGGCACTTTGAATTAAAATTTAAGAAAGCATTACGCCGCTGGCACTGTTATATGAAATTAAAGAAAGCATTACGTCCCTGGCACTGTGAAATGAATTTTAAGAAACAATACGCCGCTGGCATTTTGAAATAAACTTTAGTCCATAAATATGCCGCTGGCAATTTGAAATGAAATTTAAGAAAGCATTACGCCGCTGGCACTGTGAAATGAAATTTAAGAAAGCATTACGCCGCTGGCACTGTGAAATGATATTTAAGGAAGCATTACGCCGCTGGCACATTGAAATAAACTTTAGACAAGCAATATGCCCCTGGCATTGTGAAATGAAATTTAAGAAAACAATACGCAGCTGGCACTGTGAAATGAAATTTAAGAAAGCAATACGCCGCTGGCACTGTGAAATGAAATTTAAGAAAGCAATACACAGCTGGCATTTTGAAATAAAATTAAAGAAAGCATTACGCCGCTGGCATTTTGAAATGAAATTTAAGAGAGCATTACGCCGCTGGCAGAATGAAATAAAATTTAAGAAAGCATTACGCCGCTGGCACTGTGAAATGAAATTTAAGAAAGCAACACGCCGCTGGCATTTTGAAATAAAATTTAAGAAAGCATTACGCCGCTGGCATTTTGAAATAAAATTTAAGAAAGCATTGCGCCGATGGCACTGTGATATGAAATTGAAGAAAACATTGCGCCGCTGGCACTGTGCAATGAAATTGAAGAAAACAATACGCCGCTGGCATTTTGAAAGTATATTTAAGAAAGCAATACGCCGCAGGTACTTTGAAATAAAATTTAAGAA
>NW_026531717.1:0-1509 GCF_026283585.1 Hylaeus volcanicus | reverse complement strand
CACAGCTCACAAATTTTCAATCCCCTTCGTAAGGGAGCGCTTCCACACATCGGAGGGTGATGAAATTCACCATGTTTCTTCTCGATACGTTAAGGATGAATGCCGAAAAGGTCCCGTTTCGAAAACTGTCCCTGGAGCTGGAGGGAGGGGGGCAGAGGTAGGGGTGGTCCACCCCCAAGTGTAAGGGTTGAAACGACGTTTCGTTGCGTGGAACACATGTGGTACGGTCCAAGGCATTGGGGCGACACAGTTTTGATGTCTTTTTTCCGCGTGAATGGCAATAAAATACGAAAATGTAGATTTTTTTAAAAACTCGCTTCCAACTTCAGGCCCATCTGCGGGGTGAACGAGTAACCTCACGTCAACGCCGTTCGTGAATTCAGACGCGCCAATGCTTTATTAACAGATCCCCAAAAAATCAGATTTTTTGAATCACGCTTTCGTTGTCAAATTGGTGCAAATTTGAAAGAGTCGTAAATAGGCCGGACGGAAATGGCATTCAAAAGTGGTGTGAGACCCTGCGCCCGTACGTGGTCAGCCCATGTTAAATTGGAGTCCGGCCTGATCTGACCACGTACGGGTGCAGGCACTCGCTCCACTCTGAATGTCGGCCCACTCACTACTCTTTCAAATCCCCTTCCGTCATCCCTAGCCTGTTTCAAAGATGCGTTTTTTTACATACTCCCCTTTAGGGGGGTGAATTAACCCCTTCACATTAACCCTCGCCAATGCAACTTTGCACACACCCAGAAGACACTTGAACACTATTCCTCGCGAAGTTTCACCGAAATCGGTTAAAAACTCTCATAGTTATGATCATTTGAAAAATCGTTCCGGTTTGCTTGTACGCTAGTGTATATGGGTGACATGACGATCAACGAGTTAATCAAGCATTTATAAACCATTGTTTGTACAAAAGTGTTCATTTCACTATTAATTAGGTACAAAGTGCTTACGCCGCCGGAGTTTGTCCAAAAACCTGTGCGGATCTCTCTGTATAATAAAACAACGGAGATCTCGCGTTTCATTTATTTCCGATGAAAGAACCGATCGATTCACGCATCTCAAATATTTGACGGTTCAAGCGTAATACCTACAATACCCATTATACCCGTGCTCCGTGTTCCATTTAAAAAAGTTTCACGACAAATATTATCGGCGAGTAACGATCATTAAAGCGATTAACAAAACAAAAACAAACATCGACCGATAAACGGTTCATCGGTCATAGGTAAACAATTCGTTAAACACGGCACAATAATTGAGAAACTTTCCGTCGCGTTCCGCCGAAAATGATCCAACCAATTTTCCCCCTAGTATTCTACAGGGTGTCCCAAAAATGTTGTAACACCTTGATAGGGGTGGTTCGGGAGATGATTTGAAACAACTTTTTCCTTAGCGAAAATGTTGTCCGAGGCTTCGTTGAGGAGATATTAACGGAAAACACTGACCAATCAGAGCGCGAGTATGCCAATCGAGCGCCCTCTGATTGGTCAGTGTTTTCCGTTA
>NW_026531716.1:0-1692 GCF_026283585.1 Hylaeus volcanicus | reverse complement strand
CCCCCCCCATGCCCAGCGGCCCTGCTCGCAGTCGGCGAGCCCAAATCTTGAGCTCGCCGGCTACGTTGCAGGGCCGCCCTACACGGCAAACTGCCAGGAGGAGGTGAGGGTTTACGGGGGGGGGACCAGTCCCCCCTGCGGCAGGGGCGGCAGCTAGCCGCCGTCGCCTGGCCCGTCTCAACCTCCTCCTCTCTATGCGAGCGGGGTCGGTGCGCTCCCGATCCCGCTCGTCATCCTCCTTCCGCGAGACAGTAGTCTCGCAGAAGGAGGACACCGCGTTCAAGGACGTCTCGCTCTCGACCATGGCCGAAACTACGGCCGGAAGCGAGAGGTCCCCTCCAATAGCTACACCGAAACAACCATGTCCGGTGAGCACCTGCGTGAGCCGGTAGGTGAGTCGCCCGTGTCGGCGGTCCAGCCAAGCATCGAAGCTCGGCAAGACCGCCGCTACCGTCCTCTTTCGGGCGGCGACGCTCTCCAGGAGCTGGCGCCGCCACTTTTCGCGGGCAAGCTGCCACCTTTGGCGCCGGTAGGCTTCGACCGCCTCGTCCTGCGGATCGCCGCCGTTCCGGCGGAGATCTTGCACACGCCGATACACGTCGGCGTGTGCCTCCGCCTGAAAATCAAAGGGGACGACCCTCGCCAGGACGGCTGCCGCCTCGTGGGAGATCGTGCGATACCCGCGCGCGATCCTGATGGCCATATGCCGCTGCACGCGGCGCAGCAGGTGCCGTCCACGACGGCAGGCCACCCATACGGGTGACCCGTTTGGGGCATGGATCGCACGACCCCCAGGTAGAGGCGGCGGACCCTCTCTTACGGCCCCCCGAGATTGGGCAGGAGACGACCCAACAGGGTCGTCACCGCCTCAATTCGGGGGACCAGGCGGTCTAAATGCACCTCCCAGCGCCACCGGCCGTCCAGGTCGAGGCCCAGATACTTCATCCAGCCCTCGACCCGGACAGCCGCATCACCCACACGGATCCAGGTCTGGGGGAACCGCCGCGTCAGAGGTAGCCCATGAAACATGACTACCTCCGTCTTTTGCGGCGAGATCCGAAGCCCCAGAGCCTGGATCCTCGCGACCACGATCGCGGCCGCTAGTTCCGCCAGCCTGTGGACCCTGGTCCCATCCCGACCCACCGCGATGATCAATGTGTTGTCTGCGTAGCAGACCACAAAGACACCGGGCGGGAGGAGCCCGCGCAACACCGAGTCGTACCCAAAGTTCCATAACAGGGGTCCTAAAACGGACCCCTGGGGCACGCCTCGGCTGACCCTCCGACGCATCGGCACCCCGCCTCTGCCAGGGTACTCGATCCACCTGTCCGACAGGTAGTCGGCTAACACGACCCGTAGATATGGAGGCACTCCGTGTTCTCGGAGCGCCTCCCGGATCGTGCCCCAGGGCAGGGTGTTAAATGCGTTGGCGATGTCGAGACTAATCGCCAACGCCACCCCACCCCGGGAGACTGCACGGCCCGCGAGGGCATGGACGCGGTCGATCGCGTCAAGCGTCGACCGGCCCTCGCGGAAACCGTATTGGCAGTCAGCCAACTGCATACTCCCGTCGGACAGGCCCCCCGACAGACGGGCAGCGAGCACACGCTCGAAGAGCTTGCCCGCCTCGTCGAGGAGGTAGATCGGCCGATACGCGGAGGGCGAATCCGCGGGCTTTCCCTTTTTCGGGAT
>NW_026531715.1:0-1464 GCF_026283585.1 Hylaeus volcanicus | reverse complement strand
TAAATTTTATTTCAAAGTGCCAGAGGCGTATTGCGTTCTTAAATTCCACTCCAAGGTGCCAGAGGCGTAATGCTTCCTTAAATATCAGTTCCTTCCTTTTATTCCAAAGTGCCAGCTGCGTATTGTTTTCTTAAATTTCACTCCAAAGTGCCAGCGGAGTATTGCGTTTTTAAATTTTATGTCAAAGTGCCAGCGGCGTATTACTTTCTTAAATTTCACTCCGCAGTGCCAGCGGCGTAATGCTATCTTAAATTTGATTTCAAGGTGCCACCGGCGTATTGATTTCTTAAATTTCACTGCAAAGTTCCAGCGGCGTAATGCTTCATTAAGTTTCACTCCAATGTGCCAGCGGCGTATTGCTATCATAAATTTTATTTCAAAGTGCCAGAGGCGTATTGCGTTCTTAAATTCCACTCCAAGGTGCCAGAGGCGTAATGCTTCCTTAAATATCAGTTCCTTCCTTTTATTCCAAAGTGCCAGCTGCGTATTGCTTTCTAAAATTTCACTCCGATGTGCCAGCGGCGTAATGATTCATCAAATTTCACTGCAAAGTGCCAGCGGCGTAATGCTTCATTACATTTCACTCCATAGTGCCAGCGGCGTATTACTTTCTTCTATTTCACTCCAAAGTTCCAGCGGCGTATTGCTTTCATAAATGTCACTCCGAAGTGCCAGCGGCGTAATGCTATCTTAAATTTGATTTCAAGGTGCCACCGGCGTATTGATTTCTTAAATTTCACTCCAAAGTGCCAGCGGCGTAATGCTTCATTAAATTTCACTCAAAAGTGCCAGCGGCGTAATGCTATCTTAAATTTCACTCCAAAGTGCCAGCGGAGTATAGATTTCTTAAATTTCACTCCGATGTGCCAGCGGCGTCTTGCTATTATAAATTTTATTTCAAGGTGCCAGCGGCGTATTGCTTTCTTAAATTTCACTTCATAGTTCCAGCGGCGTATTGCGTTCTTAAATTCCACTCCAAGGTGCCAGAGGCGTAATGCTTCCTTAAATATCAATCCAAAGTGCCAGCGGCGTATTGCTGCCTTAAATTTTATTTCAAAGTGCCATCGGCGTATTTCTTTCTTAAATTTCACTCCGATGTGCCAGCGGCGAATTGCTTTCTCAACTGTCACTCCAAACTGCCAGCGGCGTAATGCTTCATTAAATTTCATTTCAAAGTGCCAGCGGCGTAATACTTTCTTATATTTCACTCCAAAGTTCCAGCGGCGTATTGCTATATTAAATGTCACTCCAAAGTGCCAGCGGCGTATTGCTTCCTTAAATTTTATTCCAAAGTGCCAGCTGCGTATTGTTTTCTCAAATTTCACTCCAACGTGCCATCGGCGTAATGCTCCATTAAATTCCACTCCAAGGTGCCAGAGGCGTAATGCTTCCTTAAATGTAACTCCAAAGTGCCAGTGGCGTAATGCTTCCTTAAATTTTATTTCAAAGTGCCAACGGAGTATT
>NW_026531714.1:0-1094 GCF_026283585.1 Hylaeus volcanicus | reverse complement strand
ATTCGGGTAGTACTCAATTCCGAAAATAACGAAATTTCGGCGAGTCGTATCGGTCCGACATTCAAAATCGACGATGGTCGAAGTTCAACGCTAGATTGTGTTAGGCTAAGCTAGTTTGAGGATATTCTGTATGTTTATTGTCAGCGTCGACGTGCTAGATTCCCGGGAAAGCGAAAAAGTTCCGCGAGACGTATTGGTCCGCCGTGCGCGAAGAGACTCGTTATATTTCCAAGTACCAGCGGCGTATTTCTTTCTACCTTGAACAACCCGTAAAAGCTGAAATATCACCCACAGACAAATTCCAATGCATGATTCAGCTGTGACCAGACGCTTTGCTCTTGTTCCACTGATACTTCTACCGATTCGGGTAGTACTCAATTCCGAAAATAACGAAATTTCGGCGAGTCGTATCGGTCCGACAGTCAAAATCGACCATGGTCGAATTTCAACGCTAGATTGTGTCAGGCTGAGATAGTTTGAGGATATTCTGTATGTTTATTGTCAGCGTCGACGTGCTAGATTCCCGGGAAAGCGAAAAAGTTCCGCGAGACGAATTGGTCCGCGGTTCGAGAAGAGACTCGTTATATTTCCAAGTACCAGCGGCGTATTTTGTTTTCTCCCTTGAACAACCCGTAAAAGCTGATATATCGTCCACAGACAAATTAAAATGCTTGATTCAGCTGTGACCAGACGCTCTGCTATTTTTCCGATGATACTTCTACCGATTCGGTTGTTACTCGATTCCGAAAATAACGAAATTTCGGCGAGTCGAATTGGTCCGACTGTCAAAATAGACGATGGTGGAATTTCAACGCTAGATTGTGTTAGGCTAAGCTAGTTTGAGGATATTCTGTATGTATATTGTCAGCGTCGACGTGCTAGATTCACGGGAAAGCGAAAAAGTTCCGCGAGACGACTTGGTCCGCGGTTCGAGAAGAGACTCGTTATATTTCCAAGTACCAGCGGCGTATTGTTTTCTACCTTGAACAACCCGTAAAAGCTGATATATCGTCCACAGACAAATTCTAATGCTTGATTCAGTTGCGACTAGACGCTCTGCTCTTGTTCCACTGATACTTCTACCGATTCGGGTT
>NW_026531713.1:0-1317 GCF_026283585.1 Hylaeus volcanicus | reverse complement strand
CCCAATTCTATACCAATTCTATACCAATTCTACAACACCAATTCTACACCAATTCTACACCAATTCTACAACACCAATTCTACAACACCAATTCTACAACACCAATTCTACAACACCAATTCTACAACACCAATTCTACAACACCAATTCTACAACACCAATTTTACACCATTTCAAACCAATTCTACACCGATTCTACACCGATTCTACACCGATTCTACACCGATTCTACACCAATTCTACATCAATTCTACACCAATTCCACAACACCAATTCCACCACACCAACTCTACAACACCAATTCTACAACACCAATTCTACAAGACCAATTCTACAACACCAATTCTACACCGATTCTACACCGATTCTACACCTATTCTACACCGATTCTACACCGACTCTACACCCATTTTACACCGATTCTACACCCATTTTACACCGATTCTACACCGATTCCACACCGATTCTACACCGATTCTACACCGATTCTACAATACCAATTCTAAAATATCAATTCTACACGAATTCTACACCAATTCAAACCATTTCTACACCAATTCTACACCGATTCTACACCAATTCTACACCAATTCTATACCGATTCTACACCAATTCTACATCAATTCTATACCAATTCTACACCAATTCTACACCAATTCTACACCAATTCTACACCAATTCTACACCAATTCTACATCAATTCTACACAAATTATACAACACCAATTCTACAACACCAATTCTACAACACCAATTCTACTCCACCTATTCTACATCAATTCTACACCAATTCTACTCCACCAATTCTACACCAATTCCACACCAATTCTACACCGATTCTACACCAATTCTACACCGATTCTACACCGATTCTACACCGATTCTACACCGATTCACACCAATTCTACAACACCAATTCTACAACACCAATTCTAAAACACCAATTCTACAACACCAATTCTACAACACCAATTCTACACAAATTCTACAACACCAATTCTACAACACCAATTCTACTCCACCAATTCTACACCAATTCTACACCAATTCTACTCCACCAATTCTACACCAATTCTACTCCACCAATTCTACACAAATTCCACAACAATTCTACAAAACCAATTCTACAACACCAATTCTACACCAAGTCTACACGAATTCTACACAAATTCAAACCAATTCTACACCATTTCTACACCAATTCTACACCAATTCCACACCAATTCTACACCAATTCTACACCAATTCTACACCAATTCTACACCAATTCTACACCGATTCTACATCAATTCTACACGAATTCTACACGAATTCTACA
>NW_026531712.1:0-1139 GCF_026283585.1 Hylaeus volcanicus | reverse complement strand
AATATTTAAGAAAGCATTACGTCGCTGGCACTTTGAAATAAAATTAAAGAAAGCATTACGTCTCTGGCATTGTGAAATGAAATTTAAGAAAACAATACGCCTCTGGCACTCTGAAATAATATTTAAGAAAGCAATACGCGTCTGGTACTTTGAAATAAAATTTATGAAAGCAATACGCCGCTGGCATTTTGAAATAAAATAAAAGGATGCATTATGCCGCTGGCACCGTGAAGTGAAATTGATGAAAACAATACGCCGCTGGCACTTTGAAAATAAAATTCAAGAAAGCATTACGCCGCTGGCACTGTGAAATGAAATTTAAGAAATCAATACGCCGCTGGCATTTTGAAATATAATTAAAGAAAGCATTACGCCGCTGGCACTGTGAAATGAAATTTAAGGAAGCAATACGCCGCTGGCACTTTGAAATAAAATAAAAGAAAGCATTACGCCGCTTGGAATGTGAAATGAAATTGATGAAAACAATACGCCTCTGGCACTCTTAAATAATATTTAAGAAAGCATTACGTCGCTGGCACTTTGAAATAAAATTAAAGAAAGCATTACGTCTCTGGCACTGTGAAATGAAATTTTAGAAAACAATACGCCGCTGGCATTTTGAAATAAAATAAAAGGAAGCATTATGCCGCTGGCATTGTGAAAATAAAATTTAAGAAAGCATTACGCCGCTGGCACTGTGAAATGAAATTTAAGAAATCAATACGCCGCTGGCATTTTGAAATATAATTAAAGAAAGCATTACGCCGCTGGCACTGTGAAATGAAATTTAAGGAAGCAATACGCCGCTGGCACTTTGAAATAAAATAAAAGAAAGCATTACGCCGCTTGGACTCTGAATTGAAATTGATGAAAACAATACGCCTCTGGCATTCTTAAATAATATTTAAGAAAGCATTACGTCGCTGGCACTTTGAAATATAATTAAAGAAAGCATTACGTCGCTGGCAATTTGACATAAAATTAAAGAAAGCATTACGTCTCTGGCACTGTGAAATGAAATTGATGAAAACAATACGCCTCTGACACTCTGAAATAATATTTAAGAAAGCATTACGTCGCTGGCACTTTGACATAAAATTAAAGAAAGCATTACGTCTCTGGCATTGTGAAATGAAATT
>NW_026531711.1:0-1026 GCF_026283585.1 Hylaeus volcanicus | reverse complement strand
ACACCGATTCTACACCAATTCTACACCAATTCTACATCAATTCTACACGAATTCTACACGAATTCTACAACACCAATTCTACAACACTAATTCTACAACACCAATTCTACAACACCAATTCTACTCCACCAATTCTACATCAATTCTACACCAATTCTACTCCACCAATTCTACACCAATTCCACACCAATTCTACACCAATTCTACACCGTATCTACACCGATTCTACACCGATTCTACACCAATTCTACACCAATTCTACACCAATTCCACAACAATTCTACAACACCAATTCTACAACACCAATTCTACACCAAGTCTACACGACTTCTACACCAATTCAAACCAATTCAAACCAATTCTACACCATTTCTACACCAATTCTACATCAATTCTACACGAATTCTACACGAATTCTACAACACCAATTCTACAACACTAAGTCTACAACACCAATTCTACAACACCAATTCTACTCCACCAATTCTACATCAATTCTACACCAATTCTACTCCACCAATTCTACACCAATTCCACACCAATTCTACACCAATTCTACACCGTATCTACACCGATTCTACACCGATTTCACAACAATTCTACAACACCAATTCTACACCAAGTCTACACCAACTCAAACCAATTCAAACCAATTCTACACCATTTCTACACCAATTCTACAGCACCAATTCTACACCAAGTCTACACGAATTCTACACCAATTCTACAACAACAATTTCACACCAATTCCACACCAATTCTACACCAATTCTACACCGATTCTACACCGATTCTACACCAATTCTACACCAAGTCTAGACCAGCTCAAACCAATTCTACACCGATTCTACACCGATTCTACACCAATTCTACACCAATTCTACAACACCAATTCTACAACACCAATTCTACAACACCAATTCTACAACACCAATTCTACAACACCAATTCTACAACATCAATACTACAACACCAATTCTACACCAATTCTACACTAATTCCACACCAATTCCACACCAATTCTAC
>NW_026531710.1:0-1338 GCF_026283585.1 Hylaeus volcanicus | reverse complement strand
TATTCCAAAGTGCCAGCTGCGTATTGCTTTCTTAAATTTCACTCCAAAGTTCCAGCGGCGTTATGCTTCATTAAATTTCACGCCGAAGTTCCAGCGGCGTAATGCTTCCTTAAATTTCACTCCATAGTGCCAGCGGCGTAATGCTTCGTTAAATTTCACTCCAAAGTGCCAGCGGCGTATTACTTTCTTAAATTTCACTCCAAAGTGCCAGCGGTGTATTGCTTCCTTAAATTTTATTTCAAATTGCCAGCGGCGTAATGCTTCATTAAAGTTCACTCCAAAGAGCCAGCGGCGTAATGCTTCATTAAATTTCACTCCAAAGTGCCATAGTCGTATTGCTTCATCAAAATTAACTCCAAAGTGCCAGCGTCGTATTGCTTCCTCAAAATTCACTCCAAAGGGCCAGCGCCGTATTGCTTTTATAAATTTTATTTCATAGTGCCAGCGGCGGATTACTTTCTTAAATTTAACTCCAAAGTGCCAGCGCCGTATTCCTTCCTTAAATTTTATTTCAAATTGCCAGCTGCGTATTGCTTTCTCAAATTTCAATCCAAAGTGCCAGCGGTGTATTGTTTTCTTAAATTTAACTCCAAAGTGCCAGCGGCGTAATGCTTTCTTATATTTCACTCAAAAGTGACAGCGGCGGATTGCTTTTATAAATTTTATTTCATAGTGCCAGCGGCGTATTGCTTTCTTAAATTTCACTCCAAAGTTCCAGCGGCGTAATGCTTCATTAAATTTCACTCCAAAGTTCCAGCGGCGTAATGCTTCGTTAAATTTCACTCCAAAGTGCCAGCGGCGTATTACTTTCTTAAATTTCACTCCAAAGTGCCAGCGGTGTATTGCTTCCTTATATTTTATTTCAAAGTGCCAGCTGCGTATTGCTTCATCTAAATTCACTCCAAAGTGCCAGCCCCGTATTGCTTTCATAAATTTCACTTCAAAGTTCCAGCGGCATATTGCTTTCTTACATTTCACTCCAAAGTTCCAGCGGCGTAATGCTTCGTTGAATTTCACTCCAAAGTGCCAGCGGCGTAATGCTTCATTAAACTTCACTCCATACCGCCAGCGGCGTATTGCTTCCTTAAATTTAACTCCAAAGTGCCAGCGCCGTATTCCTTCCTCAAATTTTATTTCAAATTGCCAGCTGCGTATTGCTATCTTAAATTTTATTTAAATGTGCCAGCGGCGTAATGTTTCATTAAATTTCACTCCATAGTGCCAGCGGCGTAATGCTTCCTCAAATTTAACTCCAGAGTGCCAGCGTCGTATTCCTTCCTTAAATTTTATTTCAAATTGCCAGCAGCATATTGCTTTCTCAAATTTCACTCCAAAGTG
>NW_026531709.1:0-1139 GCF_026283585.1 Hylaeus volcanicus | reverse complement strand
ATCAAAGTGCCAGCGGTGTATTGCTTACTTAATTTTTATTTCAAAATGCCAGCGGCGAATTGCTTTCCTAAATTCTATTTCAAAGTACCAGCGGCGTATTGCTTTCCTAAATTCTATTTCAAAGTGCCAGCGCCGTATTGCTTACTTAATTTTTATTTCAAAATGCCAGCGGCGTAGTGCTTACTTAAATTTTATTTCAAAGTGCCAGCGGTGTATTGCTATCTTTAATTTTATTTCAAAATGCCAGAGGCGTAATGCTTACTAAAATTCTATTTCAAAGTGCCAGCGGCGTAATGCATACTTAAATTCTATTTCAAAGTACCAGCGGCGTAGTGCTTACTTACATTTTATTATAACTTGCATGCGGCGCATAGCTTTCCTAAATTCTATTTCAAAGTGGCAGCGTTGTATTGCTTTTCTAAATTCTATTTGAAAGTGCCAGCGGCGTATTGTTTTCCTAAATTCTATTTCAAAGTGCCAACGGCGTAATGCATACTTAAATTCTATTTCAAAGTGCCAGCGGTGTATTGCTTACTTAATTTTTATTTCAAAATGCCAGCGGCGAATTGCTTTCCTAAATTCAATTTCAAAGTACCAGCGGTGTATTGCTTACTTAATTTTTATTTCAAAATGCCAGTGGCGAATTGCTTTCCTACATTCTATTTCAAAGTTCCAGCGGCGTATTGCTTTCCTAAATTCTATTTCAAAGTGCCAGCGGCGTAATGCTTACTAAAATTTTATTTCAACTTGCATGCGGCGTATTACTTTCCTAAATTCTATTTCAACGAGCCGGCGGCGTAGTGCTTACTTAAATTATATTTCAAAATGCCAGCGTCGTAGTGCTTACTTAAATTTTATTTCAAAGTGCCAGCGGCGTAGCGCCTACTTAAGTTTTATATCAAAGTGCCAGCGGTGTATTGCTTACTTAAATTCTATTTCAAAGTGCCAGCGGCGTATTGCTTTCCTAAATTCAATTTCATAGTGCCAGCGGCGTATTGTTTTCCTAAATTCTATTTCAAAGAGTTAGAGGCGTAGTGCTTTTCTAAATTCTATTTCAAAATGCCAACGGCGTATTGCTTTTCTAAATTCTAATTCAAAGTGCCAGCGGCGTAGTGCTTACTTAAATTCTATTTCAAAGT
>NW_026531708.1:0-1059 GCF_026283585.1 Hylaeus volcanicus | reverse complement strand
TGACAATAAACATACAGAATATCCTCAAACTAGCTTAGCCTAACACAATCTACCGTTGAAATTCGACCAGCGTCGATATTCACTGTCGGACCAATACGACTCGCCGAAATTTCGTTATTTTCGGAATCGAATAACACCCGAATCGGAAGAAGTATCATTGGAACAAGAGCAGAGAGTCTGGTCACAGTTGAATCAAGCATTGGATATTGTCTGTGGACGATATTTCAGCTTTTAAGGATTGTTCAATGTAGAAAGCAATACGCCGCTGGCACTTGGAAATATAAAGAGTCTCTTCGCGCAAGGCGGACCAATACGTCTCGAGGAACGTTTTCACTTTCCTGTGAATCTAGCACGTCGATGCTGACAATAAGCATACAGAATATCCTCAAACTAACTTAGCCTAACACAATCTACCGTTGAAATTCGACCATCGTCAACTTTGACTGGCGGACGAATACGACTCGCCGAAATTTCGTTATTTTCGGAATCGAATAACACCCGAATCGGAAGAAGTATCATTGGAACATGAGCAGAGCGTCTGATCAGAGCTGAATCAAGCATTGGAACTTGCCTGTGGCCGATATTTCAGCTTTTACGGGTTGTTCAATGTAGAAAGCAATACGCCGCTTTCACTTGGAAATATAAAGAGTCTCTTCGCGCAAGGCGGACCAATACGTTTCGAGGAACTTTTTTCTCTTTCCCGTGAATCTAGCACGTCGACCCTGATAATAAACATACAGAATATCCTCAAACTAACTTAGCCTAACACAATCTACCGTTGAAATTCGACCATCGTCGATTTTGACTGTCGGTCCAATACGACTCGCAGAAATTTCGTTATTTTCGGAATCGAATAACACCCGAATCGAAAGAAGTATCATTGGAACAAGAGCAGAGCGTCTGGTCACAGCCGAATCAAGCATTGGAATTTGTCTGTGGACGATGTTTCAGCTTTTACGGGTTGTTCAAGGTAGAAAGCAATACGCCGCTGGTACTTGGAAATATAACGAGTCTCTTCGCGCACGGGGGACCAATACGTCTCGAGGAACTTTTTCACTT
>NW_026531707.1:0-1664 GCF_026283585.1 Hylaeus volcanicus | reverse complement strand
GCGTTTAGCTTTCTTAAATTTTATTTCAAAGTGCCAACGGCGTATTGCTTTTGTAAATTCTATTTCAAAGTGCCAGCGGCGTATTGCTTACTTAAATTCTATTTCAAAGTGCCAGGGTCCTAGTGCTTACTTACATTTGATTATAACTTGCATGCGGCGCATAGCTTTCCTAAATTCTATTTCAAAGTGCCAACGGCATATTGGATTTCTAAATTCTAGTTCAAAGTGCCAGCGGCGTATTGCATTTCTAAAATTTATTTCAAAGTGTCAGCGGCGTATAGCTTCCATAAAGGTTATTTCAAAGTGCCAGATGTGTATTGCTTTCTTTATTTTTATTTCAAAATGCCAGCGGTGTAATGCTTACTTAAATTTTATTTCAAAGTGCCAACGGCGAATTGCTTTTCTAAATTCTATTTCAAAGTGCCAGCGGCGGAGTGCTTACTTACATTTTATTATAAATTGCATGCGGCGCATAGCTTTCCTAAATTCTATTTCAAAGTACCAGAGGCGTATTGCTTACGTAAATTCTATTACAAAGTGCCGGCGGCGTAGTGCTTACTTACATATTATTATAACTTGCACGCGGCGCATAGCTTTCCTAAATTCTATTTCAAAGTGCCAACGATGTATTGGTTTTCTAAATTCTATTTCAACGTGCCAGCGGCGTATTGCATTTCTAAAATTTATTTCAAAGTGTCAGCGGCGTATGGCTTCCATAAAGGTTATTTCAAAGTGCCAGATGTGTATTGCTTTCTTTATTTTTATTTCAAAATGCCAGCGGTGTTATGCTTACTTAAATTTTATTTCAAAGTGCCAACGGCGCATTGCTTTTCTAAATTCTATTTCAAAGTGCCAGAGGCGTATTGCTTACGTAAATTCTATTTCAAAGTGCCAGCGGCGTATTGCATTTCTAAAATTTATTTCAATGTGCCGGCGACGAATTGCTTTGATAAATTGTATTTCAAATTGCATGCGGCGAATTGCTTACATAAAATCTATGTCAAAGTTCAAGCGGCGTTTAGCTTTCTTAAATTTTATTTCAAAGTCCCAACGGCGTATTGCTTTTGTAAATTCTATTTCAAAGTGCCAGCGGCGTATTGCTTACTTAAATTCTATTTCAAAGTGCCAGGGTCCTAGTGCTTAGTTACATTTGATTATAACTTGCTTGCGGCGCATAGCTTTCCTAAATTCTATTTCAAAGTGCCAACGGCGTATTGGTTTTCTAAATTCTATTTCAAAGTGCCAGCGGCGTATTGCATTTCTAAAATTTATTTCAAAGTGTCAGCGGCGTATAGCTTCCATAATGGTTAATTCAAAGTGCCAGATGTGTATTGCTTTCTTTATTTTTATTTCAAAATGCCAGCGGTGTAATGCTTACTTAAATTTTATTTCAAAGTGCCATCGGCGTATTGCTTTGCTAAATTCTATTTCAATGTGCCAGAGGCCTATTGCTTACTTAAATTCTATTTCAAAGTACCAGCGGCGTAACTTGCACTTTGAAATAGAATTTAGGAAAGCATTACGCCGCTGACACTTTGAAATAGAATTTAAGTAAGCAATACACAGCTGGCACTTTGAAATAGAATTTAGGAAAGCTATGCGCCGCATGCAAGTTATAATAAAATGTAAGTAAGCACTACGCCGCTGGTACTTTGAAATAGAAT
>NW_026531706.1:0-1140 GCF_026283585.1 Hylaeus volcanicus | reverse complement strand
GATATATCGTCCACAGACAAATTCCAATGCATGATTCAGCTGTGACCAGACGCTTTGCTCTTGTTCCACTGATACTTCTACCGATTCGGGTAGTACTCAATTCCGAAAATAACGAAATTTCGGCGAGTCGTATCGGTCCGACAGTCAAAATCGACGATGGTCGAATTTCAACGCTAGATTGTGTTAGGCTAAGCTAGTTTGAGGATATCCTGTATGTATATTGTCAGCGTCGACGTGCTAGATTCACGGGAAAGTGAAAAAGTTCCGCGAGACGTATTGGTCCGCCGTGCGCGAAGAAACATGTTATATTTACAAGTACCAGCTGCGTATTGTTTTCTGCCTTGAACAACCCGTAAAAGCTGATATATCGTCCACAGACAAATTAAAGTGCTTGATTCAGCTGTGACCAGACGCTCTGCTATTTTTCCGATGATACTTCTACCGATTCGGATGTTACTCGACTCCGAATATAACGAAATTTCGGCGAGTCGAATGGGTCCGACTGTCAAAATCGACGATGGTTGAATTTCTACGGCAGATTTTGTGAGGCTAAGCTAGTTTGAGGATATTCTGTATGTATATTGTCAGCGTCGACGTGCTAGATTCACGGGAAAGTGAAAAAGTTCCGCGAGACGTATTAGTCCGCCGTGCGCAAAGACACATGTTATATTTCCAAGTACCAGCGGCGTATTGTTTTCTACCTTGAACAACCCGTAAAAATCTGATATATCGTCCACAGACAAATTCCAATGCATGATTCAGCTGTGACCAGACGCTTTGCTCTTGTTCCACTGATACTTCTACCGATTCGGGTAGTACTCAATTCCGAAAATAACGAAATTTCGGCGACTCGTATCGGTCCGACAGTCAGAATCGACGATGGTCGAATTTCAACGCTAGATTGTGTTAGGCTAAGCTAGTTTGAGGATATTCTGTATGTTTATTGTCATTGTGGACGTGCTAGATTCCCGGGAAAGCGAAAAAGTTCCGCGAGACGAATTGGTCCGCGGTTCGAGAAGAGACTCGTTATATTTCCTAGTACGAGCTGCGTATTGTTTTCTACCTTGAACAACCCGTAAAAGCTGATATATCGTCCACAGACAAATTAAAATGCTTGATTCAGCTGTGACCCGCTCTGCT
>NW_026531705.1:0-1962 GCF_026283585.1 Hylaeus volcanicus | reverse complement strand
GTGTTAGGCTAAGTTAGTTTGAGGATATTCTGTATGTTTATTGTCAGCGTCGACGTGCTAGATTCACGGGAAAGTGAAAAAGTTCCTCGAGACATATTGGTCCGCCTTGCGCGAAGAGACTCGTTAAATTTCCAAGTACCAGCGGCGTATTTCTTTCTACCTTGAACAACCCGTAAAAGTTGAAATATCGTCCACAGACAAATTCCAATGCTTGATTCGGATGTGACCAGACGCTCTGCTTTTGTTCCAATGATACTTATTTCGATTCGGGTGTTATTCGATTCCGAAAATAACGAAATTTTGGCGAGTCGTATTGGTTCGACAGTCGAAATCGACGATGAGGATGTTCTGTATGTTTATTGTCAGCGTCGACGTGCTAGATTCACGTGAAAGTGAAAAAGTTCATCGAGACCTATTGGTCCGCCGTGCGCGAAGAGACTCGTTATATTTCCAAGTACCAGCGGCGTATTGCTTTCTACCTTGAACAACCCGTAAAAGCTGAAATATCGTCCACAGACAAATTCCAATGCGTGATTCGGCTGTGACAAGACGCTCTGCTCTTGTTCCAATGATACTTCTTTCGATTCGGGTGTTATTCGATTTCGAAAATAACGACACTTCGGCGAGTCGTGTTGGTCCGACAGTCAAAATCGACGATGGTTGAATTTCAACGGTAGATTAGGTTAGGCTAAGCTAGGTTGAGGATATTCTGTATGTTTATTGTCAACGTCGACGTGCTAGATCCACGGGAATGTGAACATGTTCCTCGAGACGTATTGGTCCGCCGTGCGCGACGAGACGCGTTATATTTCCAAGTACCAGAGGCGTATTGCTTTCTACCTTGAACAACCCGTAAAAGCTGAAATGTCGTCAACAGACAAATTCCAAAGCTTGATTCGGCTGTGACCAGACGATCTGCTCTTGTTCCAATGATACTTCTTTCGATTCGGGTGTTATTCGATTCCGAAAATAACGAAATTTCGGCGAGTCGTATTGGTCCGACTGTCAAAATCGACGATGGTCGAATTTCAACGGTAGATTGTGTTAGGCTAAGTTAGTTTGAGGATATTCTGTATGTTTATTGTCTGCGTCGACGTGCTAGATTCACGGGAAAGTGAAAAAGTTCCTCGAGACGTATTGGTCCGCCTTGCGCGAAGAGACTCGTTATATTTCCAAATACCAGCGGTGTATTGCTTTCTACCTTGAACAACCCGTAAAAGCTGAAATATCGTCCACAGACAAATACCAATGTTTGATTCGGCTGTGACCAGATGCTCTGCTCTTGTTCCAATGATACTTCTTTCGATTCGGGTGTTATTCGATTCCGAAAATCACGAAATATCGGCTAGACGTATTGGTCCGACAGTCAAAATCGACGATGGTCGAATTTCAACGGTAGATTGTGTTAGGCTAAGTTAGTTTGAGGATATCGTGTATGTTTATTGTCAGCGTCGACGTGCTAGATTCTCGGGAAATTTAAAAAGTTCCTCTAGACGTATTGGTCCGCCGTGCGCGAAGAGACTCGTTATATTTCCAAGTATCTGCGGCGTGTTCCTTTCTACCTTGAACAACCCGTAAAAGCTGAAATATCGTCCACAGACAAATTCCAATGCTCGATTCAGCTGTGACCAGGCGCTCTGCTCTTGTTCCAGTGACACTTCTTTCGATTCGGGTGTTATTCGATTCCGAAAATAACGACATTTCGGCGAGTCGTATTGGTCCGACAGTCAAAATCGACGAAGGTCGAATTTCAACGGTAGATTGTGTTAGGCTAAGTTAGTTTGAGGATATTCTGTA
The DNA here is from genome assembly GCF_026283585.1 of Hylaeus volcanicus. Lineage (NCBI taxonomy): Eukaryota > Metazoa > Arthropoda > Insecta > Hymenoptera > Colletidae > Hylaeus > Hylaeus volcanicus. The sequence continues at coordinate 165 of NW_026531705.1, read as the reverse complement.
TGTTTATTGTCAGCGTCGACGTGCTAGATTCACGGGAAAGTGAAAAAGTTCCTCGAGACATATTGGTCCGCCTTGCGCGAAGAGACTCGTTAAATTTCCAAGTACCAGCGGCGTATTTCTTTCTACCTTGAACAACCCGTAAAAGTTGAAATATCGTCCACAGAC
>NW_026531704.1:0-2269 GCF_026283585.1 Hylaeus volcanicus | reverse complement strand
GGTCTGTTAATAAGGCCTTCGGACAGCCAAATCGGCAGATAAAATCGTTTGTAAATGCTTCCGCGATTTCGACGGAGGTAGTTTGTTTTAAAGGTAGTGCTAAACTATATTTCGTTAATAGGTCCTGTATTGTTAAGATATGTGTGGAATTCCATGGAGTGGGAGGAAGAGGTCCTACTATATCCATGGCAATTTTATCGAAAGCTAGTCCGGGTGTGTCTGTCAAAGTCATGGGTTGTCGTGTCTTTTGTCTCGTTAATTTCTGTGTTTGGCAGCTAGCGCAATTTTGAATAAATTTCTGTACATCTTGTTTGAGATTAGGCCAAAAATAGTTTTGTCGGATTCTAGCATATGTTTTTGTTACACCTTTATGACAGCCGAATGCTGATGCGTGGTTTTCAATGATTACGTCTAACCGTCTATCTTCCGCGGGGAGTTGAACAGTATGGGTGCATACGATAATTTTGCAAGTGAAGTCGGATAGTATATCTGCGATTAGAGTTTTAATAGTCGGCCAATCGATATTGTCTAAAAATGTTTGTGATGTACTTAGCAAGTCGATCTGCAATTCCTGTACTACGTTTCTTAATGAGCGTAGAGTTTCGATGAGGTCGTCGGAGTTTGTTATGTCCGTCAGTCGTGTCTTGACGGGTAATGCAATAAAATAATTCGTTCTAATTTTATTTACTTTACTATTTAATGTTAGTTCGGTAAGTTTAGGTAATTTATTGTGTGTTGATAAATCATTAGCTCCGATACACACGGGATCTCCAGAAAGTGTGACAAAATAAGCTACGTGTGTATTTTGCATAGATAATCTGTCGCGTGATTCTACTATTATAAATTTCTTTGTTTTTTCTATCTGTTCAAAGTTCACGACGTTATGATCAATCATGTCTTCGTCTGAGTCAGAATCTGTCGTCAGGTGGGTGAGTATTTCCGTCCAATGTGTCGAGATTTACGTCGTCTAGTTGTAAAGGTTGTTCGTCGGTTGTACTTGTATTTTCGTCTAATATTATAGGATTGCATTCTATTTGTACCGTTTCGTGCGTGTCGTGTTTAATAGAGTCGTTCTGTGGGGTTTTAATACTGGATGTAGTTGTAGTTTTGTTTCGCGAATGTATCGTCGTAGATATGTCGTCTGGGAAAAACATAGCTTCGTTGTCTAAAGGTAAGAAAGGTGATTTTAAAGGTAGTGTGAAAGGTTCTTCGTAGCCTAAACCGTGCCGTGAAGAGTTAGAGGTTGCTTCTATAGGATCTAATATTCCTTGGTGGAATCTGCCTAGACCTGTGCCACTGTCGTAACCCATAGATTTCATAATTCGCTTCGCGGATTCGGAATACTGTGGTTGTGGATCCTTTAGAGGATATAAAAATGTAGAAGTCGGCCCTATTTGCGGCGTGGTCGGAGGAGTTTGATAGTTTGATTCTTGAGATGCTTCGGGAATTTGTTTTAGTGGAATAGGTTTAGAAGTAGACTGAGATCGGGATTGTCGCGGCGCAGAAATTAGAGATTCGGAGGATGACGTAGAATCGTTAGTATTAGATGACTGTAAAGGAAGAATTTGTGGTGCCGGATTACGAGATAGCGCGTCGGCATTTACATTCGTTTTCCCTGCTTTATGAATTACTTTATATTCGTAATCTTGTAGTTTCAATCGCCATTGCATTAACCGTGACGATGGATTTTTCACTGAGTTCATCCATACTAATGGCTTGTGATCCGTTATTATGGTAAATTCGCGACCGTATATATAGGGTTGTTACATCCTAGTAACGTACACACATATATTTATATATACGTACATGTATATACACACATATTTTTTCGCGACATTATCTTACAATATTTACCTACTATCAATAAACAATCGCTCGCTATTAATATCAATTGCCTACTGTCAGTAAATAACCACAGACTATTATTATTATTATTATTCACCGTCGATAAATAACCAAGCGACATTACCACAATATCATTTACTCACAGTCGATACATAACCATATACCATTGTTAACATATATTTACGGTCGACATCTTACACGCATATTAATGCATTAATTAACCTACGTTGCGAACCATTTATATTAAGCACACAGGAAATAATATTCTCCCACGAGTAATAATCTCTAACAGTTAGAAATTAAATCCCAGCCAGAGATTAAGCAAATAATCTAACGCGAGAAGTAATACAATATTAAACGTCCGTTCGCCTTCGACATCGGCAGACGACGAGTCAGCAATAGATAAGGCACGATCAAGTCTCCG
>NW_026531703.1:0-1556 GCF_026283585.1 Hylaeus volcanicus | reverse complement strand
ACCTCTCATTTATGTCAGAAATATTATAAGTAATTTTGTTTAATTCTTGCTGATTCTCTTCGAATCGCTTATCTATTTTTTCAAATTTTTTATCTAATTGCTCATTTATTTCATTTAATTGGGATTTAATATCTTTTTTAATATCCTCTCTAAAATTACTAAGTAAATTCGCCAACATCTCATAACTTACGTTACTACCCATATTATCAGATGTCCCAGCTAATACCCTATCATCCTCTACCACGAGATCCCCAACAACGTTTTCACCCATATTTCCTGACCTCAAATTATAAGACATAGGAAAAGAGAAAATAAAACACAGTCACACAATCTAGAACTAAAATAACTTCTGCCAGATCTTAATAGCTCCACGAGTTGGGCGACAAATATTATGATAATTTTGATTCTTTTTATATTTTAAATAAATAAATAAAAATGACAAAGGTATTTTAAATAAAAAAAGCACTTTAAAAATAAATGTAAGTATAATTGAAGTTAGGAAAATATAAAAATTATATAAATAAATTAATCTCAGGGTTCTTTATGGATTCTTTCAGCTATTAAGAATAATTAATTGAAAAGATATCATTGAATTTACTCTGGCAGAGGCTATTACTAAACTAAATAAAGATATCTTAAAAACTATTGACAGGAAAGATAAACTAAATTATAAATTTACAAATTGGGGCTCAACTCCTACTGTTGAATATGTCTTTGACCACAGTGGCTTACTTGAAAGGTGAGTGGCGAAGTGCTGGCCAAGAGAAGAAGTGCTGATCTCAGACTGTAGACAGAGGAGGTGAAGGAGACAACTAGCCTAGAGAGGAGCTCCTGAACAAGTGAGTCTAGCTAATGGCAATCCGTGGAAATTTCCCATACCTCTCTTCTAAGGCGAGACACCGCGGGTAAGGTCAGTGTCCCTTGGTGGGTCAACGGCAGCTTCCAGGTACTTGAGGGTCCTTGGTAAAGGGTCACTGCACATTTTTCAGCCACATCTTACAATATTCAAAAACTCCAGCTTACCAAAATGTTGAGCCATGCTCCTACCACCAACAATTTATTCTGGTTCAATTTAAATCAAAATACTCAATGTAATGTTTCATTACATTTGCCCCTCCTATTAAATATAAAAATTTTGAAATCCTGAAGGGATGAGAAATTTTTACAACCTAGTCACTTACATCTAAACTTAAAATTAATCACCCTTTCGAAATTTCCCCAGAAAAAAAAAAACTATTAGAAACTTATAACTAACTCATTCATACTGTGTGGTTGTCCTTACTAAATACATTCTAACTACATCCCTAGCATGATATTTACATTTAATTTCTTCAAGTCAAAATAATATTTACACAATAATTAATATTTACAAATTCTAACCTAAACCACACCACATTCATACCAAAAATGTGTGAGCACGCCGTTGTTGATCATCATGATAGTGCATATGGAAAGAGACAGGGGAATAATCTTCACATCGTGGGTACACTACCTACCTATCTATAAAAATACGTCAAAACTAATTATTTATCGGGGAAACGTATGAGGCCAAAAGC
>NW_026531702.1:0-1768 GCF_026283585.1 Hylaeus volcanicus | reverse complement strand
CGCTGGAACTTTGGAGTGAAATTTAAGAAAGTAATCCGCCGCTGGCACTATGGAGTGAAATTTAATGAAGCATTACATGCTGGCCCTTTTGAGTGAATTTCGAAGAAGCAATACGACGCTGGCACTTGGGAGTGAAATTTGATGAAGCATTACGCCGCTGGCACTTTGGAGTGAAATTTGAGAAAGCAATACGCTGCTGGCAATTTGAAATAAAATTTAAGGAAGGAATTCGACGCTGGCACTTTGAAATAAAATTTAAAAAAGTAATACGCAGCTGGCACTTTGGAGTGACATTTAAGAAAGCAATACGCCGTTGGAACTTTGGAGTGAAATTTAAGAAAGTAATCCGCCGCAAGCACTATGAAATAAAATTTATAAAAGCAAGACGGCGCTGGCCCTTTTGAGTGAATTTTGAGGAAGCAATCCGCCGCTGGCACTTTGGAGTGACATTTAAGGAAGCAATACGCCGCTGGAACTTTGGAGTGAAATTTAAGAAAGTAATCCGCCGCTGGCACTATGGAGTGAAATTTAATGAAGCATTACATGCTGGCACTTTGGAGTGAAATTTGAGAAAGCAATACGCAGCTGGCAATTTGAAATAAAATTTAAGGGAGGAATACGGCGCTGGCACTTTGGAGTGAAATTTGAGAAAGCAATACGCTGCTGGCAATTTGAAATAAAATTTAAGGAAGGAATACGACGCTGGCACTTTGGAGTGAAATTTGAGAAATCAATACGCAGCTGGCAATTTGAAATAAAATTTAAGGGAGGAATACGGCGCTGGCACTTTGGAGTGAAATTTGAGAAAGCAATACGCAGCTGCCAATTTGAAATAAAATTTAAGGAAGGAATACGCCGCTGGCACTTTGGGGTGACATTTAAGAAAGCAATACGCCGCTGGAACTTTGGAGTGAAATTTAAGGAAGCAATACGCCGCTGGCACTTTGGAGTGACATTTAAGGAAGCAATACGGCACTGGCACTTTGGAGTGAATTTTGAGGAAGCAATACGCCGCTGGCACTTTGCAGTCAAATTTAAGAAAGCAATACGCCGCTGGAACTTTGGAGTGAAATTTAAGAAAACAATATGCCGCTGGAACTTTGAAGTGAAATTTACGAAAGTAATACGGGGCTGGCACTTTGGAGTGAATTTAGAAGAAGCAATACGCAGCTGGCACTTTGGAGTGAAATTTAATGAAGCATTACGCCGCTGGCACTTCGAAATAAAATTTAAGATAGCAATACACTGCTGGCACTGTGATATAAAATTTAAGTAAGCAATACGCCGCTGGTACTTTGGAGTGAAATTTAACGAAGCATTACGCCGCAGGAACTTTGGAGTGAAATTTAATGAAGCATTACGCCTCTGGAACTTTGGAGTGAAATTTAAGAAAGCAATACACCGCTGGCACTTTGGAGTGAAATTTAATGAAGCATTACGCCGCTGGCACTTTGGAGTGAAATTTAATGAAGCATTACGCCGCTGGCACTTTGGAGCGAAATTTACTGAAGCATTACGCCGCTGGAACTTTGGAGTGAAATTTAATGAAGCATTACGCCTCTGGCAGTTTGGAGTGAAATTTGAGAAAGCAATACGCAGTTGGCACTTTGGAATAAAATTTAAGGGAGCAATACGCCGCTAGCACTTTGGAGTGAAATTTAAAGAAGCAATACGCCGCTGGCACTTAGAAATAAAATTTAAAAAAGCAATACGGCACTGGCACTTTGGAGTGAATTTTGAGGAAGCAATACGCCGCTGGCACTTTGGA
>NW_026531701.1:0-2652 GCF_026283585.1 Hylaeus volcanicus | reverse complement strand
CTCTCTCTCTCTCTCTCCACATCTCTCTCTCTCTCTCTCTCTCTCTCCACATCTCTCTCTCTCTCTCCACATCTCTCTCTCTCCCCACACTTTTAGGTTTAGGAAATATTATTTCAGACGCATTTCTCTACGCGTCAATGTCTCGCGAATCACCTTATAACCATTTATAACGATATCTACTATTACCTACAATCACGTGGGCGTTTCAATCACTGACTCGGCACGAGTACGTCCCAACCGTTATCATATTATACACATTTCCCTATCTAGTAACGCCACCATAGGTATGGCTAAACCAGCCATAGGTATTCCTGCAAACCGAATCGTACGAAATATAATTGACACATATTTCTGTACGTGGCGAACGTCTGGCGAGCGCGTGTCGGATCGTGGCGTTCCAATGGGAAAAAATTGGGCCTCGTAACGGTCACCCGGGAGTAGATGCTGACGCGAAAAAAGGAGTCGCGGCGGCCCGGCGTCTCCCGTAACTGGCGACCAAGTTCGCCAGGGGAAACAGAAATTGCTGGCAGAAATATTGCACCGTAATTTCGCCGGAGAGACCGTAAATTACCTGCGAACGTGGCAATTTCCTCGGATCCTCGGGGACTGCGTAAACTCTTCCCAGTGACAAGTCATTGAGGTCAACGATAGCGAGGGACGAGGAGGGGTTTGGAAGATTTCGAAGCGAGAGTGACGGTTAAAAAACGAACGCAGATAAACAATAGCTTCATCGGAAAGGATCGACGATGCTTACGGACCGTTCGAGAACATTGAAATTGTTTATTGATGGTGGTTTTGAGATTAAAGTATGTACGCTTGTACTGTTTACATTGGACGTAGTGGCGATGCTAAACAAAACCGACTTTGTTTATACCCGGTCAGAAATGAAGCTCTGTTTTGTTCTCAGTATTTAAAGATACGACACTATCGAGACTAATATAATCGTGATTCGTGTTCCCCTCGGCACTGGATTTTCAGTTACCGATGGTCGGTAATTTCGAGTAATTACGATCGACCAAGGAACGACGTAGCTGTCGTCGCGAGCCACGAGACGGAACTGCGAAGAAAGACAGTCCCGCGCGAGTTACTTTCCTTTCTTTCGATCGAGTTTCTGTGTAAAAATATATCGCGAGTTTTTCTTTTTGCAACGATAATAACATCGGGTTCGTTATCTGCCGCATGGATAAGGTCCGATACAAGTCATTGCTCCCCGTGAGACCACGTTCCTCTACCTGTCCCGAAGAAATCATTCAGGAGATCAGGACACGTTCTGCGAGTATTCAACAGGCGTCGCGGCTCATGAGCAGCGACATTATTCCCATCGTGGCTTTGGCTGGAACACGCCATTCGTCAGGAGGGGAGACGTCTAACGACTGACAGCTCGATACACGAGTCGATATCCGCGAGTGTCGCTCGATTCAAGAGGAGAGATCGTTGGCCAGGGACCGGTAGAACGAGCTTCGAGGAGCTTCGTCGGCTCAGAAGGAAGTCACGTGTTTCCATTCTCTGTTCTTTCTACCTTGCCTCTCTCGATTTAATCGACTCAAGGGAGTCCGTTGCCGCGAAGGGCTTGAAAAATTGGTAATCTGCATTTCTTTTCCTTCAATTAATTCGTTAGCTTTCGAGGCTAGGGAAGCGCCGGGGTGCGAAGGGTATATCGACCTGCATTTTTGCGTAGAATGTATTTCTGGATGAAATTGTCGGGTACAGGAGTGACGCATGCAAGAGTCGGAAGGAGAAATGAGTCACGGAGATTCGAAATTCGCGATCCTCGGATCCGCGGTCAATCTCTGTGTCGAACACGACCAATCTCGTACGTTTCGTATTTCGATTCGACTCCTTGTTATCGAGTTTTGGGAGGTGCGGATGCGGGATCCGTTATGTACCGAATGGTCGCGTTACGGAATCGGTAGAAATGAATGAAACGTCTGGGAATGGAGAACAGGGTGCAGAGTATGCGTTGCAAGGTATTCCGAAAGAAGAAATGTGGGAAGCGAGTTCAGGTGCTCGTATATTGGGGTAACGAATGAAGTAATTGTGCATGGTTCCGATTATCTGTGTTTTCGGGGAGCAATTCCAAAGTCAGGTAAAATCGGATATGACGAGCTGTAGCAACCCGTCTCTGTGGGTTCTTTCCCAAGCGATCTCCATCTTCGCGTGGATGGTGCGTTCGCGCACGCCCACCGCGGTGAACCGTGACCCACGTGATCCACACGCTTCGTCCACACGCTCGCACGCGTGCACACCGGGAATATCCGCGTGTGCGAGCGTCACGGCTCCCCCCCAGTCGCAGTCGTCTCGTTTCGCGGCGAGCCTTCCCCAGTCATCTTGTTCCGCGGTGAATCGCGCTCGGCCGTGTCGTTCCGCGCCCAGTCGCGTCGACTCACGACTCACACCTGCTCCTTTTTCCCACGGGATCGCTCTGCCCCCCAGCCACCGCGCCTTCCTCCGTCGCCCTCGGCCACCCTTGGCTCCTTTCCCGCTGTATACATACTCGGCCACGGGCGCCGGAATTGACTCGTCCCAGAGTGATTTCCCTCGCTGTGCTCTCTCTCTCTCTCTCTCTCTCTCTCTCTCTCTCTCTCTCTCTCTCTCTCTCTCTCTCTCTCTCTCTCTCTCTCTCTCTCTCTCTCTCTCTCTCTCTCTCTCTCT
>NW_026531700.1:0-3718 GCF_026283585.1 Hylaeus volcanicus | reverse complement strand
TGTCGTACATGACGTTCCACAGGTCGGGCCCCATGACCGATCCCTGCACAGCACCCGCAGTGATCAATCGTTCACAGAGCCCGTCCGACGTCTCGTACAACAGCTTTCGGTCCCGAAGATAATCCGCCATCACTGACAGTAGATACTCCGGGAGCCGAAACGTTGTTTCCAACGCCTCCAACATGTCTGTCCACCGTGCCGTGTTGAACGCGTTCCGTACGTCCAGCGTCACCAGCAGGACGACGGGTCTCGCGGCGTGGCTAGCCGTGTCGGCGACGCGTACAGCGTCTACCACGCGCGAGATCGCGTTCACGGTGGACCTCCCTTTTCGGAAGCCGTACTGGTGGTCCGAAAGACCTCCAGCGGCCAAGATCGCCTCGTGCAAGTGGGGTTTCACCAGTCTCTCCATCAGCAGCCCGCTTGTGTTTAGCAAACACAGCGGACGATACGATGACGGAGATCCTGGTTCCCCTTTCCCCTTGCTGATCAACGCGAGCCGAGCGAACTTCCACTGCGCCGGGAAAATACCCGTGTACAAGCACGCGTTGTACGTGCGCAGCAGAAGATCGGGACACCTCTTCGCAACCACGCGCATGGCCTCGGACGGTATGCCGTCCGGCCCAGGAGCCTTGCGGGGATTCATAGCCCCGGCCGCAACGGCGAGTTCCGCCGCCGTGAACATTGGGACGTCCGCCCCTGCCACCGGATCGAGATCGTGTCTCCTCACCGGATGTGCAGGGAACAGAGCGTCCACAATGCTCCGCATCGTGGTCGCGTCCAGTTCCGGGCTCGCGGACAACCCACCGAGTCTTCGGGAGACGAGTTTGTACCCGTCGCCGAACGGATCTCGGTTAAGGTCGTCGCAGAGATCGCGCCAACACCGCGCTTTACTCTGCTTGATCGCACAAGTTAAGGCTTTCTTGGCCGCCTTGTAGTCCTCCGACAGCGCGGCGGCCTCCGGTCGACTTCGAGCTCGTTGAGCTCGTCGCCGGAGCCTCAGGGCTTCTCTCCTGAGGGAGGCGATCTGGTCGGTCCACCAGTACGCCTGCCGCCGGCCGGAGAATGCCCTCCTCCTTGGCATTGACTCCTCGCATGCCCGTCGGATGAGGTTAAGGGTGCCGCGCACGATGGCTTCGGCACCCGCTCTATCGGACGGGTCACGCGGGGTCTGCGGCACGGCCTCCACGCCCGCCCGGAGAGTGGCGTAGAGCCTATCCTCATCCAGGCGAGAGGTGACGTATCCTCTCGGGCGTCTAATCCCCGGAGGCCGCGCTTGCCGCTCGCCGATCAACTGGAAGGTGATGTAGCTATGATCGCTACCGGTGAAGTCACCAATCACCCTCCAGTTCGCCGCTCTCTGGACCAGATCCTCAGACACCAGGGTGACATCCGGTATCGAGTCTCCGAATCCAGGGCGTCGGTACGTCGGCGTTGACCCCACGTTCAACACGACGAGTCCCAGTCTTGAGGCCATCTCGACCACCAATCTCCTCCTCGTGTCGGTGCGAGGCATCCCCCACTCGCAGGCTCGGGCGTTGAAGTCACCAGCCACGACAAGCCCACCGGACTTGTCGCGTAGGGTGTTCTCCAGCACGTCGAGATTTCCCCGAAATTCGGAGATGCTATCATTCGGGGACAGATAGCAGCTGACGTACGTGAGGACACCGCTGGTGACCCAGACGTGTCCCGCGGCAGCCGCGTGAGAGTCTATACGGACTCTCCGTGGATCCGTGATCCACACTGCCGCGGTGCCGAGATCATCCCTGAACCAGGTGGAGCAGTCCCGATCGCGGTACTGCTCGCTTGCGATGACGACCGCAGCTCGCTTCTCCATAGCGTGCTGCGTTAGCAAGTCATCGGCAAGTCGACACCGGTTCAGGTTTCCCTGGAGGATGCTTACCGTGGCCGCGAAGAGGTCTTACCCTTCTTTGTGGCGAGGATCTCCCGGAAGATCCGGCACCTCCCCGAGCCCGCGTAGTGGTCCGTCGTCGCGTCCTTTATCCCCGCACACAAATGGCAGTGGGGGGTGGCCTCGCACGCCGCCGTCTTGTGGCCATCCTTGCCGCACCTGCGGCAAGCGTTGCTCCGGTCCGGGCCTTTACACTCTCTACGAGTGTGTCCGTAGCCCAGGCACCGGAAGCAACGCTGAACCTCCGTCCAGCGCCGGATGCGGCAATTGACCCAACCGATCTTGAGCTTGGCGGCGGCCAGGAGCTTAACGGCAGCTCCTTCGCCAAGCTCCACCACGGCCTTCCGCAGCTCTCGGGTGTTCGTCGCGAGAACAGAGACGCGGATTTCCTCCGGCGACTCCCATGACACCCGCGCGACCGCGTCCATGACCTCTCCTGAGGTCGTGACGCAATCAAGATCGAGGATTTCGATCGTCGCCCGGGGTTTCAGTCCCCGTACTGCCGCGGTGTTCCCCAGCGCCGTCCGGAGCGCGGACGGGAACCTGGCGCTGTCCCCACATCGCCCAAGCTCCAGAAGGACGGCCCCTTCCCGCGTCCTCCTTATTTGGCGGACCTCCGTGTCCGCTTCCTCCGGCCGGACCTGGCGACGTATCGCGCCCACAATGGACGCGTACGTCGCGCCCTCGTCCGGCTTTAGAAGGACAGCCGTCCGCCTAGTTTTAGGGCGACGGCGCCTTATCCTCCTCTTCTTCTTTCGCCTTTCGTCGACGGCACGCTGCTCCTTTGGAGGAGCAGAGATCTTCGGTGCCGTCGACGTTGACGGAGGTTTGGCAGATATCTGCCCCTTCTCGCCTCTCCGCGGCTTTGGACGTGGGAGTGGAGGATCAGACGGTTTGTCCGCCCTCTTCTTCATCCCCACCACCGTGGACCATTTTTCTTGGTCTACGGCCGGCTTCTTTTTCGCCCTGGCAGCCTCTTCCTCTGGGCTGGAAACCACGGCCCTCTCTCGTTTCCGATCAGGCCGTGTTCGAGGGGCGGGTGTGTTCTCGCCTGGCGGCGCAGTGAGCGTGCCGAGGGCCTGCAGCATGTGGAGGACACGCTGTCTTTCCACTAGCCCATGGCCCAGTGCGTCCACCGCCTCCGCCAGCTTCTGCATTCCGTCCTTGATGTCCATGCTAACATTTCTCTGTTTGAGAGATGCCTGTCGCATGACCTCAAGGACAGTTTTCATTGCCGCTATTTGCGAGCTCTCCGCTCGCTCGAGGGTCGCCAAAGTTCTAAACGCCCGGTCCCCAACACCGTGGTCGTTGGCATCGGCGCGTTCAGAACTGGTCCCATTTCCTGGCCCACGAGCGCCAGGTTTCCGCAGCGGAGATACCTGGCCCGGAACACTTTGTGTCACGGCATCTCCCCCGCTGAGTTGGGGAGATACCGCGGCCACTTCCTGACGGACAGGGCTCCGAGGCGGCACGAATAGATTATCATCCGTGCCGCGTCGCCTCCGGCGGCCACCGTCCGACGATGTGGACGTCTGTCTCGTCCTCCGAACGGATGCGGAGACGTTCGTCCCTTCACTTGTAGCATTTAATGCTACGCAGGCCAAGTGGTCAACCTGCGTAGCACTGCGGTCGTCAGATAACGACGTCCCGGGGACCGCTTGCTCACCCCTGACGGACGCCGGTACTGGGGATCCGACCCCCTGCACCGTAGATCTCTCCTCTCTATATGACTTCTGCATGTTTGGTTTTTGATTCGGGGTTTCCTCCCCTAGTGTTTGGTCCGCGGGAGCTATTTTATTTCACTCCTAC
>NW_026531699.1:0-1704 GCF_026283585.1 Hylaeus volcanicus | reverse complement strand
GAAATAGAATTTCGGAAAGCAATACGCCGCTGGAACTTTGAAATAGAGTTTAGGAAAGCTAAACGCCGCTGGTACTTTTAAATAAATTTTAAAAATGCAATATGGCGATGGCATTTTGAAATAAAATTTAAGTAACCACTACTCCGCTGGCACTTTGAAATAGAATTTAGGGAAGCTATGCGCCGCATGCAATTTATAATAAAATGTAAGTAAGCATTACGCAGCTGGAACTTTGAAATAGAATTTAAGTAAACAATACGCCGCTGGCACTTTGAAATAGAATTTAGGAAAGCTATGCGCCGCATGCAAGTTATAACCAAATGTAAGTAAGCACTACGCCGCCGGCACTTTGAAATAGAATTTAGAAAAGCAATACGCCGTTGGCACTTTGAAATAAAATTTAAGTAAGCACTACGCCGCTGGCACTTTGAAATAGAATTTCGGAAAGCAATACGTCGCTGGAACTTTGAAATAGAGTTTAGGAAAGCAATACGCCGCTGGCATTTTGAAATAGAATTTAGAAAAGAAATACGCCGCTGGCACTTTGAAATAAAATTTAAGTAAGCACTACGCCTCTGGCACTTTGAAATAATCTTTATGGAAGCTATACGCTGCAGGCACTTTGAAATAAATTTTAGAAATGCAATACGCCGCTGGCACATTGAAATAGAATTTAAGTAAGCAATACGCCGCTGGCACTTTGAAATAGAATTTAGGAAAGCATTACGCCGCTGGCACTTTGAAATAGAATTTAGGAAAGCTATACGGCGCTAGTACTTTGAAATAAATTTTAGAAATGCAATACGGCTCTGGCATTTTGAAATACAATTTAAGTAGCACTACGCCGCTGGCACATTGAAATAGAATTTAAGTAAGCAATACGCCGCTGGCACTTTGAAATAAAATTTAAGTAAGCATTACACCGCTGGCATTTTGAAATAAAAATAAAGAAAGCAATACACAGCTGGCACTTTGAAATAACCTTGATGGAAGCTATACGCCGCTGACATTTTGAAATAAATTTTAGAAATGCAATACGCCGCTGGCACTTTGAAATAGAATTTAGTAAACCAATACGCCGTTGGCACTTTGAAATAGAATTTAGGAAAGCTATGGGCCGCATGCAAGTTATAACCAAATGTAAGTAAGCACTACGCCGCCGGCACTTTGAAATAGAATTTAAGTAAGCAATCCGCCGCTGGCACTTTGAAATAGGATATAGAAAAGCAATAAGCCGTTGGCACTTTGAAATAGAATTTAGGAAAGCTATGCGCCGCATGCAATTCATAATAAAATGTAAGTAAGCACTACGCCGCTGGTACTTTGAAATAGAATTTAAGTATGCATTACGCCGTTGGCACTTTGAAATAGAATTTAGGAAAGCTATGCGCCGCATGCAATTTATAATAAAATGTAAGTAAGCACTACGCCGCTGGTACTTTGAAATAGAATTTAAGTAAGCAACACACCGCTGGCACTTTTAAATAGAATTTAAGTAAGCAATACGCCGCTAGCACTTTGAAATAGAATTTAGGAAAGCAATGCGCCGCTGGCACTTTGAAATAGAATTTAAGTAAGCAATACGCCGCTGGCACATTGAAATAGAATTTAAATAAGCAATACGCCGCTGGCACATTGAAATAGAATGTAAGTAAGCAATACGCCGCTGGCACTTTGAAATACAATTTAGGAAAGCATTACGCC
>NW_026531698.1:0-1560 GCF_026283585.1 Hylaeus volcanicus | reverse complement strand
AAATTTAAGAAAGCATTACGTCGCTGGCACTTTGAAATAAAATTAAAAAAAGCATTACGCCCCTGGCACTGTGAAATGAAATTGAAGAAAACAATACGCCGCTGGCACTCTGAAATAATATTTAAGAAAGCAATACGCCGCTGGCACTGCGAAACGAAATTTAAGAAAGCTTTACGCCGCTGGAATTTTGAAATAAAATTTAAGAAAGCATTACGCCCCTGACACTGTGAAATGGAATTTAAGAAAACAATACGCAGCTGGCATTATGAAATAATATTTAAGAACGCAATACGCCGCTGGCACTCTGAAATAATATTTACGAAAGCAATACGCCGCTGGTACTTTGAAATAAAATTTAAGAAAACAACACGCCGCTGGCATTGTGAAAGTAAATTTAAGAAAGCATTACGCCGCTGGCATTTTGAAAATAAAATTTAAGAAAGCAATACGCCGCTGGCATGTTGAAATGAAATTGAAGAAAACAATACGCCGCTGGCAGTCTGAAATAATTTTTAAGATAGCAATACGACGCTGGCACTGTGAAACGAAATTTAAGAAAGCTTTACGCCGCTGGTACTTTGAAATAAAATTTAAGAAAACAATACGCGGCTGGCATTGTGAAAATAAAATTTAAGAAAGCTTTACGCCGCTGGAATTTTGAAATAAAATTTAAGAAAGCATTTCGTCGCTGGCGCTGTGAAATGAAATTTAAGAAAGCAATACGCCGCTGGCATTGTGAAAATAAAATTTAAGAAAGCATTACGTCGCTGGCACTGTGAAATGAAATTTAAGAATGCAATACGCCACTGGTACTTTGAAATAAAATTTAAGGAAGCTTTACGCCGCTGGAATTTTGAAATAAAATTTAAGAAAGCATTTCGTCGCTGGCGCTGTGAAATGAAATTTAAGAAAGCAATACGCCGCTGGCATTGTGAAAATAAAATTTAAGAAAGCATTACGTCGCTGGCACTGTGAAATGAAATTTAAGAATGCAATACGCCGCTGGCAATTTGAAATAATATTTAAGAAAGCAATACGCCGCTGGTACTTTGAAATAAAATTTAAGAAAGCAATACGCCGCTGGCATTGTGAAAATAAAATTTAAGAAACCTTTACGCCGCTGGAATTTTGAAATAAAATTTAAGAAAGCATTTCGTCGCTGGCATTGTGAAATGAAATTAAGGAAAGCATTACGCCCCTGGCACTGTGAAATGAAATTTAAGAAAACAATACGCAGCTGGCATTATGAAATAATATTTAAGAACACAATACGCCGCTGGCACCCTGAAATAATATTTAAGAACGCAATACGCCGCTGGTACTTTGAAATAAAATTCAAGAAAGCAATACGCCGCTGGCATTGTGAAAATAAAATTTAAGAAAGCTTTACGCCGCTGGAATTTTGAAATAAAATTTAAGAAAGCATTTCGTCGCTTGCACTGTGAAATAAAATTTAAGAAAGCATTACGCCGCTGGCATTGTGAAAATAAAATTTAAGAAAGCTTTACGCCATTGGCATTTTGAAATAAAATTTAAGAAAGCATTACGACGCTGGCACTG
>NW_026531697.1:0-2001 GCF_026283585.1 Hylaeus volcanicus | reverse complement strand
TGTGATCGACCAATAATTCTGTAAGCTGGTCCGCGGAGTTTGTTAAGGATGGTTCGCGTTAAGAGCGGTTCGTCGCCTGGAAGTAAATAATCGCGTGCTCTGAGACATGATTCGCAAAAAGGGATAACCATGGACCTTGTGCCATCAAAATTTTGAATTCCGTCTGTCGCTTCTTTGACTCTTTTGTGAATGCCTGATGAGTTAGAATCTAGTGGTGTGGGGTCTGTCGAGAGTCTTTGATCGTTTACAGGATCTTCGTAGGTGAGACCTTCGCGGCTAGGTGCACGTTCTGGAATCGCGGATCGATTCTTTAAATCTTTCATATCGTTGCTTAATTTTTGAACTACTAACGTTAATTGTTGTAAAATTTCCATGTGTTCTGGTATCATAGAGTCTTTTCTTTGGTCCATACAGGCTTGTTGATCGTTTATTTGTTTTTCCAGAGTGTGTCTATCTATTTCTATCTGTCGTTCTAGTTTGCGTACTCTTTCTTCGCGTTGTTTGACGTGTTCGGCCATTGTTTCTAATTCGTCGATCGTATACGGTGTTGAACTGGTTGTAGCGGAGCGTGTCTGTACGCCGTCTTTGGAACTCATATCGAATTATTATTTTTTTTTGAAAACACGTTACGTCTTTATAGCAAGGTTTTAGTAAAATTGTTTAGGCCCTGATGTCGAGAATCTGTTTGTTAGTTTCTTTTAATTTTTACGAGATCGTATAAATAGTAAGAATTTTGGAGAAAATCAAATAATAGTTGCAAGAAACAATGAAATCTCACTTTTTAATCTATTAAACAGCGTATTTTGGCAAATTAGGGTTAAGATTTTAAGTGCAAGCCCACAATTTAGCGTATTAAATTCACAAAATTTTAATCTATCCCACTTTTTGGCGTATTAATTTCACAAAATTTTTAATCTATCCCAGCTTTGGCGTATTAATTTCACAAAATTTTTAATCTATCCCACCGCTGTCACCAATTTTTTCTTGTCACGTCTTGTTTCAGATCAAAATGCCGCAGAACGACGACAGGAAGACCCGAATAAAGACGCGAGAAAAGCGGGTTCGTCAACTGTCTAGAGGCCTGGCGGACGAATACACGTCCCTACAAGCGTAGCAGTCGATATTGGGAGTTTAAGGGCGATAATAATAATGACGATTTATTTGTAATTATTTATTATAAAAATAAAGATTCTCACACCACTCGTATATTGGCGCTGGTATCGAATTATTTAAAATGTCCCCGTAATTGTTAACGTATGTCCTCAAAAGATATCCCGGAATTTCGAAATGGTCATTTACCTTGGGAGCCGTGGTTGTATCGATGGTTTCCAAATAAGAGTCCTCGTCGCCGTCCTCAGTCAAGTCTATGACCGGGATCTCGTCGAAGTTTGACGGATCGTCGAGAATAAACGTAGACGCCTCTGAATCGGCAGGCAACGACGGTCGGTTAACCGCGATTCTGGGGTTAGACGAATGAACGGGAGGTTCCTGATATAGGGTGACCGCGACTCGTAATGTTTCGACGCGAGAAGTTAAGTCGCCGTATAAATTTTGTAGATATTTCGCGAGTTCTTTCTTTTGATGTTTCTTGACTCCTCCGCGACGACTCCTCCTGTTTGGACGACGCGTGCGGGACCGTGGAAGATTCTGCTTATTGTTCTATTAGAAATGATTCGAAGTATATTATGGAATAAGAATAGTTAAAATCGGACGGGATTGGCATTAAACACAACAAGGCCGAGTGCTAAATAGCGACCCAAGCTATGAAGCGAAAATGGAAAGCCCGTGAATGACGCTAGAAAATGAATATCGCAAGATCTATACCTCCGCTTCCATACCGAGTGCTGTCAAGCGACCCTGGTGAAAGAAGGAGAATTCCAAATCCTGAGATTTCGTTGGAGATATCAAATGTCGTTCCTTTGAGTCTTCGCTCCTTGGTGAGAGCGCGACTACACAGGAATCGAATGCTACCGTAATCAAGAAGTAATTTAAATTAGTCTA
>NW_026531696.1:0-3025 GCF_026283585.1 Hylaeus volcanicus | reverse complement strand
TTTTAATAACAAACCAATATAACCTCAGCTCATGTGAGACTACTCCCTGAATTTAAGCATATTAATGAGGGAAGGAAAAGAAATTAAATAAGATTCCTTTAGTAGCGGCGAGCGAAACAGGATTAGCCCAGCACTAAGTCATCCAATTTCTTCTAATTGGTATGAGATGCAGTGTATGGAAAGTCTATTATCTATTGTAATAAATAATGCGTTCAAGTCCATCTTGAATGGGGCCAATATATCCATAGAGGGTGCCAGGCCCGTAGTAACCATTATTTTGCAATAGAAGGCTTTTCCAAAGAGTCGTGTTGCTTGATAGTGCAGCACTAAGTGGGTGGTAAACTCCATCTAAGGCTAAATATGACCACGAAACCGATAGCGAACAAGTACCGTGAGGGAAAGTTGAAAAGTACTCTGAATAGAGAGTTAAATAGTACGTGAAACCGCTTAGGGGTTAAGCCCGATGAACCCGAATATCTGATGTGAGAAATTCAATACTGTTCATTCAACGGATAGTATGCACTTTTCTCATAGTAAGACATTGTAATCCATTGATGCTATATCTCTTTCATATACGGGAGAGATGATTTAACATACGGACAAGATGTATATGTTTATTCTATCAGTGATGTGTTTACATGTCATATGAATAAGATCGTTTTGTACCTGTTTAAATAGTCGATGGATTTTAACTGAATCATGCTTGCAATTTATTTTGCGTTTCGTGTTATCGGCCATTTTGGTTGGTAATAGCAGAAATGGCATGCATTCGATTAACAATGCGATAGATTTGGGATGCCTTCGGGACCCGTCTTGAAACACGGACCAAGGAGTCTAACATATGTGCAAGTCATTGAGTATTTTGTTGAAACTTAATGGCGTAATTAAAATGACTATATTTTTAATTTGGGATCACAAGTAATGTTCAAATTTATGCATTATTTTTCAATCCCGGGGCGTTCTATACGAACATGATGTAAGCAATTATGTCCTCTGTTCAAGAGCGTACCTTGAGCACATATGCTGTGACCCGAAAGATGGTGAACTATACCTGATCAGGTTGAAGTCAGGGGAAACCCTGATGGAAGACCGAAGCAGTTCTGACGTGCAAATCGATTGTCAGAATTGGGTATAGGGGCGAAAGACCAATCGAACCATCTAGTAGCTGGTTCCCTCCGAAGTTTCCCTCAGGATAGCTGGTGCAATTAGATATCATATATATAATCTTATCTGGTAAAGCGAATGATTAGAGGCATTGGGGCCGAAACGACCTCAACCTATTCTCAAACTTTAAATGGGTAAGAACCTCATCTTTCTTGATCTGAAGATTTTGGGGTTTAGATATATTGTGCCCAGTGGGCCACTTTTGGTAAGCAGAACTGGCGCTGTGGGATGAACCAAACGTGATGTTACGACGCCTAAATTAATGACTCATGTTGATACCATGAAAGGCGTTGGTTGCTTAAAACAGCAGGACGGTGGACATGGAAGTCGTAATCCGCTAAGGAGTGTGTAACAACTCACCTGCCGAAGCAACTAGCCCTTAAAATGGATGGCGCTTAAGTCATATGTCTATACATCACCGCTAGAATAAAAGGATTTTATCAGCAATGGTGAAATTTATGAAATTCTAGTGAGTAGGAGGGTACAATGGTGTGCGCAGAAGTGCTTGGCGTGAGCCTGCATGGAGCCGCCATTGGCACAGATCTTGGTGGTAGTAGCAAATAATCGAATGAGATCTTGGAGGACTGAAGTGGAGAAGGGTTTCGTGTGAACAGTGGTTGATCACGAGTTAGTCGGTCCTAAGCCCTATGCGAAAGCTGTTTAAATTATGTTATTAACAAAAACACATTTGTTAAGCTATAAGCACATAATCTAAATCGGGCGAAAGGGAATACGGTTCCAATTCCGTAACCTGTTGAGTATACGTTTGTTTACTAAAAGTGGGTCTTATTACACTCATCCTGGCAACAGGAACAACCATAGAGAAGCCTTCGAGAGGTATTGGAAGAGTTTTCTTTTCTGTTGAACAATCGTATAACCATGGAAGTCTTTCACAGAGAGATATGGTTAATGGATTGGAAGAACATGACATTTACTGTTGTGTCAATATTTTCTCCTTGGACCTTGAAAATCTATGGTGGGGCCACGCAAATTTCTCAACAGACCGTACCGATATCCGCAGCCGGTCTCCAAGGTGAAGAGTCTCTAGTCGATAGAATAATGTAGGTAAGGGAAGTCGGCAAATTAGATCCGTAACTTCGGGATAAGGATTGGCTCTGAAGATTGAGATAGTCGGGCTTGATTGGGAAATAATTATAACGGTTTATGTACTCGTTCTGGGTAAATTAGAGTCTTTGACTTGTTCCCCGGATAGTAGATTTCATAGCCAAATTATGGAACGGTCTTGCTGTGCTGCTATTTGGGATTCACGTTCCATTTAGCGAAAACGATTATCAATAAACAATTAATTCAGAACTGGCACGGACCTGGGGAATCCGACTGTCTAATTAAAACAAAGCATTGTGATGGCCCTAACGGGTGTTGACACAATGTGATTTCTGCCCAGTGCTCTGAATGTCAAAGTGAAGAAATTCAAGTAAGCGCGGGTAAACGGCGGGAGTAACTATGACTCTCTTAAGGTAGCCAAATGCCTCGTCATCTAATTAGTGACGCGCATGAATGGATTAACGAGATTCCTACTGTCCCTATCTACTATCTAGCGAAACCACAGCCAAGGGAACGGGCTTGGAATAATTAGCGGGGAAAGAAGACCCTGTTGAGCTTGACTCTAATCTGGCACTGTAAGGAGACATAAGAGGTGTAGAATAAGTGGGAGATTTTGAGCAATCTTAATCAACAATGAAATACCACTACTCTTATTGTTTCCTTACTTACTTGATGAGGTGGACGTGTATTATATTACTTAGCCATTATATGGGTGTATATGCCTCACGGTATATATGCTTTATGGTATTTTGTTTTGATGCGAGTTTCTAGTTCCAAAATATCATGAGTTAAGCTA
>NW_026531695.1:0-1112 GCF_026283585.1 Hylaeus volcanicus | reverse complement strand
GTTGTTCAAGGTAGAAAACAATACGCCGCTGGTACTTGGAAATATAACGAGTCTCTTCTCGAACCACGGACCAATTCGTCACGCGGAACTTTTTCGCTTTCCCGGGAATCTAGCACGTCGACGCTGACAATAAACATACAGAATATCCTCAAACTAGCTTAGCCTAACACAATCTAGCGTTGAAATTTGACCATCGTCGATTTTGACTGTCGGACCGATACGACTCGCCGAAATTTCGTTATTTACGGAGTTGAGTACTACCCGAATCGGTAGAAGTATCAGTGGAAGATGAGCAAAGCGTCTGGTCACAGCTGAATCATGCATTGGAATTTGTCTGTGGACGATATTTCAGCTTTTACGGGTTGTTCAAGGTAGAAAGCAATACGCCGCTGGTACTTGGAAGTATAACATGTCTCTTCGCGCACGGCGGACCAATTCGTCTCGCGGAACTTTTTCCCTTTCCCGGGAATCTAGCACGTCGACGCTGACAATAAACATACAGAATATCCTGAAACTAGCTTAGCCTAACACAATCTAGCGTTGAAATTCGACAATCGTCGATTTTGACTGTCGGGCCGATTCGATTCGCCGAAATTTCGTTATTTTCGCAATCGAGTAACAACCGAATCGGTAGAAGTATCATCGGAAAAATAGCAGAGCGGGTCACAGCTGAATCAAGCATTTTAATTTGTCTGTGGACGATATATCAGCTTTTACGGGTTGTTCAAGGTAGAAAACATTACGCCGCTGGTACTTGGAAATATAACGAGTCTCTTCTCGAACCGCGGACCAATTCGTCTCGCCGAACTTTTTCGCTTTCCCGAGAATATAGCACGTCGTCGCTGGCAATAAACATACAGAATATCCTCAAACTAGCTTAGCCTAACACAATCTGCCGTTTAAATTCGACCATCGTCGATTTTGACTGTCGGACCGATACGAATGGCCGAAATTTCGTTATTTTCGGAATTGAGTACAACCCGAATCGGTAGAAGTATCATTGGAACAAGAGCAGAGCGTCTCGTCGCAACTGAATCAAGCATTAGAATTTGTCTGTGGACGATATTTCAGCTTTTACGGGTTGTTCAAGGTAGAAAGCAATACGCCGCTGG
>NW_026531694.1:0-1594 GCF_026283585.1 Hylaeus volcanicus | reverse complement strand
CGCGCTCTGATTGGTCCGGGGTTTTCTGTTGATATCTCCTTAACGAAGCCTCGGACAACATTTTCGCTAAGGAAAAAGTTGTTTCAAATCACCTCCCGAACCACCCCTTTCAAGGACCTCCAACATTTTTTGGACACCCTGTATAAATTTATTACAGAGTTGGTTTCATAGAGATCGAAGACGAGCATGCATTTCTACTTAAACTAGAGTCATAAATGATTGAAAAGGCACTTGTTAATCTCTGATGGACTCAGTGCTGAGACTATTTATAAAATTCGAATCTACTACTCTGTACAACCAACATTCATCCTACATCGGCACGTAAACCAAGTATTTTCAAGTGCCAACGAATCCAGGCCTCGTTTTGTTTTATTGACGCGGAATGCAAAATTATCGCTGTCACGCATACGTGGCGTTGGTCTACCACCAGAATTGGGACGTCATAAATACAGTATCGCGCAAAAGTTCTCCATCATTCGCGTTCTCGACGATCCAGCGACGCTTCACATTTTTTCTTTTAAATGTTTCTTCAAAAATTACATAAACAAAGAAGTCCAACGAGTAACGGCTAAAAGCACGGATCGTTCGACGCTTTATTCGATAGATAAATCTCGCCGCAGCTTTTAAAATTGTTATCGTTTTCGAAACGGAAGTCGACGATGACGGAACGTGTACGGGTTTATTTTTTCCCCCTTTACGTGCCGCGGATCGGACATTATATTTGTTTCAATAGGCGTTAACCGAATGACCTGAATATTCACCAGGCGATCCTTACGTAATTTTTCTTGTTAAAATTACTTTCAGATTCTCCTGCGTACCTTTTCTATGATTTTTAAATAAAATAGAAAAAAAGAATCACGCGGTACATGTAACGATTTATTTTTAGGACTCGTTTGCGTACGACACTGATATCAGTGTCTGATAAGACGCACAGAAACATTTGCCTCGTTCGACCTCGTTCTACAGTTACTCGCTTTTGTATTTCGATCGTTTCACTCGATTACTTGTATGCGACGTCCGATAACGATCCCGTGTCAATCTTTTCAGTTGCACGAATTATTGGAAAAAGTTCCAAGGTCCGGTAACGCGCAGTTGCTTTACAGTAGGCCCCTTATCTGATAATAACTAAGTAATATTACTCGAACTGAGAGCTCGGAGAGTCACGGTATCGTTTTCAATGTACCCAGGCCTCCCCCCCTTTTTTTTATACGTGCAGAAATGCGTTTACGCGCACCCCCTCAGATGGAGGGGGTAGTATGGAATTCGCCCCTCAGAAGAAGGGGAATACCCACTAAAACTCCACGGTGGCCGGCCTCGGCGCTTTGGGGAGGGCGCACCGGGACCCCCTTTCGAACGCTAAAACCAAGATCTTTAGTATTTCGTTAATGGTTTTCTTTTCGTTCTACAAGGAACACAAACCCGTACTCTTATTTTATTAATTACATTTTGTTTTCATTCCGATGCAGCAGATTTTTAAGTCGTCCTGTATATTCGAAATACAGGGTGTCCAAAAACTGTTGGAGGTCCTTGAAAGGGGTGGTTCGTGGGGTGATTTGAAACAACTTTTTCCTTAGCGAAAATGTTGTCCGAGGCT
>NW_026531693.1:0-1749 GCF_026283585.1 Hylaeus volcanicus | reverse complement strand
ATATATATATATTTTTATACCATGCGATAGTACTTTTCAAGACGAATTCATGTAGATTTAATGTATTAGGTGGACTAGAAAGTAATGTCGTTTTTTTCAATTTGAAATACTTGTTTATCACTCACTAGCTCATTGATTTTTATCGATCTGGCATTCGAAATAATTGACTAAAAAAAAGAATTTATTACAAATTTGTTTGAATTTAATGTAAAGTAAACGACATTACTTTCCAGTCTATCTAATATTTACCCGATTTTTATTAGTTTTCAAGCTGTAACGCTTCAAAGTTTGCTAATTTCCAAGGAAAAATCTTGGTTCGGTCCCGGGCGGTCCCATTGATGCGGTAAGCACCATGGGGTTCTTGAAATCTATACGGAGGGTCTCGGTTGGGATTCTAGGCCCAAGGAAGGAAAACAGGAAACGCATTACCTAAATTATTTAATAAAATTCTCGGCGCTACAAGTAATGCATCAGTAGCGGTCAATACTTTTCTCGTTTTCCTTCCGTGGGCCTGAAATCGCAAGCGTAACCCTCCGTATCGATTTCAAAAACCCCATGATGCTTACCGCATCAATGGGACCGCCCGGGGCCGAACCAAGATTTTTCCATGGAAATTAGCAAACTTTGAAGCGTTATAGCTTGAAAACTAATAAAAATCAGGTAAATAGATTAAAGCTTAATGAATTTGTCTTGAAAAGTACTATCGCATGGTATAAAAAAAAAATATATAGTTCCATTTGAAAAACGAAACTTGACCATCGTATCTCGTTAAATAACAAAGTTAACAAAAATTCCTTCTCGCTGAAACATGAGGCCCATTTTACCATGCAGTTTCCATATTTGAAATGTTGCATTCGGCCGATAGTTTTGGAGTTAGAGCGCTGTATCCCTAAGGCTGGGACACCCTGTATGCTCTGTAAAGTCCAATGAAAAAGTTTTTGTTCTAATAAAATATCTGTGATATGTGTGAAATCTTGTGTACTCTTTTTCTTATGATTCATGGGATGATAACTCTATTTGTACACCTGTCGTACGGTGTACACCGTGATTAATAACAGAATAGCGCACCCGCATAACTATCAGTATACAAACACGGTGTACGACTCATCGTAAAATATATTGTTATGTATATCGCTTCTATTACGTAAAAACCAATGAGTTGCCCTTCTGTTTCGACGTGGTTACGATACAGCGTATAAATATACCATGACGCGGCTAAACGGTTGAGAATATACTTTCAGGGAATCACAGTTACTTCGAAGAACGTGCTTCGGATGGATGACGTGACAGATAAAGAAGACAGTCTACCAATCATCTGGAACGAATCCGACAGACTTGTTTCCGAAGGACGAATTCTTATTGACCGTTACTTGCACACAATACGAATCACAATAATATAAAGTACAATTGAAGTATATTCCACGTTCAACGAGTAATTGTTCAATCGAAAAAAGGGCAGAGTCTTTGTTTGTCATCCATTATTCGAAGAAAATTCTATCTTTGATAGAATTGTAGTTTCAATTTCAATTTTTACTTTATCTGGCTGATTTCATCTGTTTAGATCGCCGTACCTTTGATACCTGTCTTACAATTGTACCTTTATTATCTTTGATAGAATTGTAGTTTCAATTTCAATTTTTACTTTATTTGGCTGATTTCATCTGTTTAGATCGTCGTACCTTTGATACCTGTCTTACAATTGTACCTTTACTATCTTTGATGGAATTGTAGTTTCAATTTCAATTTTTA
>NW_026531692.1:0-1182 GCF_026283585.1 Hylaeus volcanicus | reverse complement strand
TGACCAGACGCTCTGCTATTTTTCCGATGATACTTCTACCGATTCGGTTGTTACTCGATTCCGAAAATAACGAAATTTCGGCGAGTCGAATTGGTCCGACTGTCAAAATCGACGATGGTCGAATTTCAACGGCAGATTTTGTGAGGCTAAGCTAGTTTGAGAATATCCTATATGTTTATTGTCAGCGTCGGCGTGCTGGATTCACGGGAAAATGAAAAAGTTCCGCGAGACGTATTGGTCCGCCGTGCGCGAAGAGACACGTTATATATCCAAGTACCAGCGGCGTATTGCTTTCTATCTTGAAAACCCGTGAAAGCTTATATATCGTCCACAGACAAATTCCAATGCTTGATTCAGCTGTGACCAGACGCTCTGCTATTTTTCCGATGATACTTCTACCGATGCGGTTGTTACTCGATTCCGAAAATAACGAAATTTCGGCGAGTCGAATTGGTCCGACTGTCAAAATCGACGATGGTCGAATTTCAACGGCAGATTTTGTGAGGCTAAGCTAGTTTGAGGATATTCTGTATGTATATTGCAAGCGTCGGCGTGCTAGATTCACGGGAAAGTGAAAAAGTTCCGCGAGACGTATTGGTCCGCCGTGCGCGATGAGACTCGTTATATTTCCAAGTACCAGAGGCGTATTGATTTGTACCTTGAACAACCCGTAAAAGCTGAAATATCGTCAACAGACAAATTCTAATGCTTGATTCAGCTGTGACCAGACGCTCTGCTCTTGTTCCCATGATACTTCTACCGATTCGGGTAGTACTCAATTCCGAAAATAACGAAATTTCGGCGAGTCGAATGGGTCCGACAGTCAAATTCGACGATGGTCGAATTTCAACGCTAGATTGTGTTAGGCTAAGCTAGTTTGAGAATATCCTATATGTTTATTGTCAGCGTCGGCGTGCTGGATTCACGGGAAAGTGAAAAAGTTCCGCGAGACTTATTGGTCCGCCGTGAGCGAAGAGACTCTTTATATTTCCAAGTACCAGAGGCATATTGATTTGTACCTTGAACAACCCGTAAAAGCTGAAATATCGTCAACAGACAAATATTAATGCTTGATTCAGCTGTGACCAGACGCTCTGCTCTTGTTCCAATGATACTTCTACCGATTCGGGTAGTACTCAATTGCTAAAATAACGAAATTTCGGCGAGTCGAATGGGTCCGAC
>NW_026531691.1:0-1246 GCF_026283585.1 Hylaeus volcanicus | reverse complement strand
CCAGCGGCGTATTGTTTTATTCAATTTCATTTCACAGTGCCAGCGGCGTATTGCCTTCTTTAATTTCATTTCACAGTGCCAGTGGCGTAATGCTTTCTTTAATTTTATTTCAAAGTGCCAGCGTCGTATTGATTTCTTAAATTTCATTTCACAGTGCCAGGGGCATATTGCTTCTCTAAAGTTTATTTCAATGTGCCAGCGGCGTAATGCCTTCTTAAATTTTATTTCACAGTACCAGCGGCGTAATGCTTTCTTAAATTTCATTTCACAGTGCCAGCGGCGTAATGCTTTCTCAAATTTTATTTCAAATTGCCAGCGGCATATTTATGGTCTAAAGTTTATTTCAAAATGCCAGCGGCGTAATGCTTTCTTTAATTTTATTTCAAAATGCCAGCGGTGTATTGCTTTCTTAAATTTCATTTCTCAGTACCAGCGGCATATTGCTTTCTTAAATTTCATTTCACAGTGCCAGCTGCGTATTGTTTTCTTCAATTTCATTTCACAGTTCAGGGGCATATTGCTTGTCTAAAGTTTATTTCAATGTGCCAGCGACGTAATGCTTCCTTAAATATCATTTCATAGTGCCAGCGGCGTAATGCATCATTAAAATTTTATTCAAAATACCAGCGGCGTATTGCTTTCTTAAATTTCATTTCACAGTGCCAGCTGCGTATTGTTTTCTTCAATTTCATTTCACAGTGCCAGCGGCGTAATGCTTTCTTAAATTTTAATTCAAAGTGCCAGCGACGGATTGCATTCTTATATTTCATTTTGCAGTGCCAGCGGCGTAAAGCATTCTTAAATATTATTTCAAAATTCCAGCGGCGTATTGTTTTCTTCAATTTCATTTTACAGTGCCAGCGGCGTAATGCTTTCTTTAATTTTATTTTCAAAATGCCAGCGGTGTATTGCTTTCTTAAATTTCATTTCACAGTGCCAGCGGCGTATTGCTTTCTTAAATTTCATTTCACAGTGCCAGCTGTGTATTGTTTTCTTAAATTTCATTTCACAGTGCCAGGGGCATATTGATTGTCTAAAGTTTATTTCAATGTGCCAGCGGCGTAATGCTTTCTTAAATTTCATTTCACAGTGCCAGCGGCGTAATGCTTTCTTAAATTTTATTTCAAAGTGCCAGCGGCGTATTGCATTCTTAAATTTCATTTCAAAATTCCAGCGGAGTATTGCTTTCTTAAATTTCATTTCACAGTGCCAGCGGCGTATTGCTTTCTTAAATTTCATTTCACAG
>NW_026531690.1:0-1183 GCF_026283585.1 Hylaeus volcanicus | reverse complement strand
GACAACATTTAACAAAATGTCGAATGTTTCAAAGACTCGTAAAAGCACCCCTGGGAAGTATCTTCAATTATACTATAGGAAACTTACCTTTTTTACCTGTTTTTTTGTCATACGAATTTCTGAGTAACGCCCATACCTATCGTATGATAAAAGATTCGGGTGTGTAATAAAATTTTTCTATCACGGAAGACATTGGAAAACCGTAATTTACCCTGTGTCGAACCACGCACGACAAAAATGTACAGAAACTCTGGATCGCAAAGGGTTAATCGTCCAGCTTATACGAAAACAACATTCCCAGTTGCATTTTCTCTATCCTCCACGTTCGTTGGATTAGCTCGCCCACGTTGGCACGCGGACAGATTTGAAAATTATCAGAGATTCCCCGGATATTGTATCCGGACTCTCCATATGATTCTGTGGGAGAACAGAAGCGATTCTCGAGGCGGAAAGAAGGTAGCTTCTCCTCGGGTATGTGCTCGCGAACTTTCGAAACTTCGATATCCCGCGTTTCTTCGTGTGTTCTTTCTTCTCGATTAAGGAACACTTGGCAGCGTACGTGCCCCGCGTTAAAATGCCTCCATCCCCCTCCCCCTAGCCCTCCGTGAAAACGCCAAGTACGAGTCCATTCTTATCGAAGTGATCGCGTCTTAATCGGGGAAACTCATCCTCGAGTTCTTCGTTGTATCTAGGCTTTCTGGGACCGATCCTATTACAGTAGCGGCTCGCATAATGCTCGAAAATCAGGATAGTTACACTATACGCGAGAAAAATTGTTGTCGCACTCGTTTCACAGATTCTGATAAGAAATACCCCTTTAGGGAGTGTGAATTAACCGTTTCTCGTTAACCCTCGTCGATGCAACTTTGCGCACACCCAGAGGACACTTCAAAACTAAACCTCGCGAAGTTTCCCGAAGATCAGTTGAAAACTCTCTGAGTTATGACGTTTTAATATAGTGTCCCATTTTTTTTTTGAAAGCCAGTCTATCGGCTGATGTCGATTGTTTTTATTGTTTCTTATGTATTCCATGCGTACGATCGCGGCAATAGTCGAGGTTCATTAATATACAGGGTGTCCCAAAAGTCGGGGAGGAGCCGGAAATGGGGGGTAGCTGAGACGATTCTGAACAACAATTTCCTTTGCAAAAATGTCGGATGGGGCTTCGTTAAGGAGATATTAA
>NW_026531689.1:0-1889 GCF_026283585.1 Hylaeus volcanicus | reverse complement strand
TCTCTCTCTCTCTCTCTCTCTCTCTCTCTCTCTCTCTCTCTCTCTCGTTCTCTCGACGTTCGTCGCATTTTCTTGTCCGGGAAAACCAAGGAAAATTTAAGGAAAATAAATATCGCAGCTCGAACCGGGCCGCGTTTAAACGCACCGTAAATCAATTTCCGTGTTATTTTACCGCGCCGGGTCCATCGCGATTAGAGGTCTCGTACTAATTGCTCGATTATCGTAAATTACCGAGACGATTAGGTTCGTCGCGAGTGGCGTACTTTAACGCGGGCGATTTTAATTTCGCTTCGGTCAACGAAGTTTCGGAGCTCTGATTTCAGTTTGGAAGACGCGAAGCGGAGGGAAAGGGTCGATCATGATTGATGATGACGATTTAGCCACGTCGATTAGACACGATCCGCGATACGCAGAGATGGTGGCAGCATATTAAACACGTCTCGGAAGCCGGTTTCCCTGTACAGTGGGTGTAGAATGTGTTCGTACACCGATCAATTTCCCAAAAAACTTTTCCGTGAAATCGTTGTTTCTTAACTTCCTTTTCTTATAGTCAATGATATTTTACATATTCTCGGAAATCTCTGAGATAGATACAGGCCAAACAATATCTACTAGAATTTCACAAATCATATCTAATATGATTTAATAGAGGAATTGAAGAAGATTCCACTTCTTATTAACTTCTAACTAACAATTTAGTTAATTTAGCGTTAAGAGTTGCGATAATTATAAAATCGAAAGGAAATCAAAAGGAAACGAAGGAAGTATTATATACTTGTAAATTAATGTAAATTTCTTTTGTTTTTTTTTTAAATCAAGTTTTAAAAATTAAACAGTCGTGCAAATATTTATTGCTTCGATATTTCTATCGCTAAATTATTTTTTTGTCTTGTCAATTTCGCAACTTACATAAATAGCTATTTGTGTTTGTAATCTATCCATTCCAGAGATTTCCGAGAATATGTAGAATGTCATTGTTTATGAAAAATAAGTTGATAAATTACGATTCTACATAGTTTCTTTCTACATCCACTGTATTTAAAGACAAAGGGGTTTTTCCATGCTGTCGCAGTTCGCATTCAGCGCGGTACCTTCCACAGTACCATCGAAATCGAAATACGTTTCCATTTTCTTTTCTTGCTTCTTAATATTTCGTGTTTGACGTGTTTCCGTACGACCCTATCTTTTTAATCCCGACGGTAACGGAAAACTTGCTTCGAAAACCGTAGAGAAACGGAATAACGATATCTGATTCTCTTCGCTGCGTCTCCCTGCTTGAAATTAATGGAACAGAGCGCCCTACATCGCGATCTTCAAGGATATATTCGACGACGCGACGTATCGCGTTTCAACATTATCATACATTTTAGGTAAAGTTACAAAGTGACAGAAAGAGGATGTGCCGTACGCTCGTGCTTGTATTACAAGAGTGACACATGTTCGTTATTCTACCATTTACCGGATGATTGAGCCATTAACGCCGGCTTGTTTAGTCGAAAGTTTAGTTTCAAGTCATTGGTATTTTCTTTATTCGTACTTCCCGCTCGTGGATGATTACAAGCTTGTTTATCGCACCGAACAACGCCGAAAAATCACGCACAGGTATTTCGTTTCGAAAGGCTCCCCTTCTTCGAATCTATTCACAAGTTTAACTGTACTTGCGTTATTACTGAACAGAGAGCTTCCTATCTGATGGAGAAAACTTATGTCTGTCGAAGAAAAATACAGTCTACGTAGAAAAATAATCCACTCCGTTCGTATTTAAAGCTATCGCCAATAAAGTAGTGTACAAAAATTCCGGTTTATATTTGAATAACACTCGTAAAATCTCTCTCTCTCTCTCTCTCTCTCTCTCTCTCTCTCTCTCTCTCTCTCTCTCTCTCTCTCTC
>NW_026531688.1:0-1475 GCF_026283585.1 Hylaeus volcanicus | reverse complement strand
AATTATTAATAAAACGAAAGAAACTTTTGGGACAACCTAATATTATCATACGCATATGACATATATATATATATATATATATATATATCGTAGTCTGTGCGCACTTGCGCCGCGAGTGGACGAAATATTCATAACTTAAAGCTCGGAATTTTGATAACACTTCTACACTACACAGTCAGAACTTCTTATACAGTCTTCATGACTATATCCATAGGTGTACCTATCTTGTAAGAAACGTGCCTTAAGAATTTATGCGGAACACTCTCAATCATTTTCGTAAGGCCACTTTGTAATGGATTCCAGATCTGAGATGCGTATTCAAGATGCGGTGGAACTAACGAGGAGTATAGAATTTTAAAGGTCTGAGGGTGTTTGAAATCTGCGGATTGTCGTAAGATGAAGCCCAGAGCTTCAATCGTCGATAATCGCGGAGATCGTACCTCGCTGATGGGAACTTGTCGGCTGTCTTCGTGATAGTAGTTGATTCTGATCAATTTCAAGTTGAGAAGCAACGCTGCGTAGGTAGCCAAGTAGATGCCATCGGCGTTCATAATCGTGATCAACGCGCAAGAATCCGTGCTGATGTCCGTCTGTTCCTGCATCTTCTGCTGGGCTGCGAAGACACCTGCGAACGGTGCTTCGTTACGCGAAATCTTTTTCGGTAGCTATCGCTCGTGAACCGGTCTCGTACCTTGACAATACTCCGATGCAAAGTTCTGCAACGCCTCGTCTACTTCTATGTTGCTCCTAAGACTCAACACCATGGGGATCAGATCGGTTTTCAGAGTCCTAACGAATTTTCTAGCGTTGTGTCTCTCCACGTCCACGTTGCACTCGTCGGCTACCTGACGACCCACGTGAAGACACTTTGGGAGCTTCTCCAATCGTAGCCTCTCCCTCTCGTTCTCCATCGCGTAATCGTTATCTTCCAAGCTGTTCTCCTCTTGAGCTTCGTCGGACTCGTTTTGAGGACCCTCGGTGTCCGTCGAGTCGCCGTCTTCCGATGGTCCGTGGCCCGAGGAGTCCGAGTCCGAACTTACTATTCCTTTCCTCATCAGCTCCAATTGCTCTCTGAAATTGAAAAAAATGGAAAAGTCTTATGTATTTTGAACGGCAAATTATTAACGAGACGTACATTTATCCGTTAAACGACAACATTTTTTTGTGTTTAATCGCAATCGCGTGTCTTTTGATTCAAAATTAAATATCGGATATACAGGGTGTCCCAAAAGTCGGGGAGGAGCCGGAAATGGGGGGTAGCTGAGACGATTCTGAACAACAATTTCCTTTGCAAAAATGTCGGATGAGGCTTCGTTAAGGAGATATTAAGAGAAAACCCCGACCAATCAAAGTGCGCGTAGACCGTTCGAGCGGCCGCAGTAGCGAAGGCTACACGCTAGGCGGCAGCGTCAATGTCCTTCGATGCACGTCGAGTCACTTGTTCGCGTACAAGCGCTGCCGCCTAGCGCATAGCC
>NW_026531687.1:0-1285 GCF_026283585.1 Hylaeus volcanicus | reverse complement strand
ATTTCAAAATGCCAACGGCGTATTGCTCTCTTAAATTTCGTTTCGCAGTGCCAGCGGCGTAATGCTTTCTTAAATATTATTTCAAAATTCCAGCTGCGTACGTTTTCTTCGATTTCATTTCACAGTTCCAGCTGCGTATTGTTTTCTTAAATTTCATTTCATACTGTCAGCGGCGTAATGATTTCTTAATTTTTATTTCAAACTGCCAGCGGCGTAATGCTTTCTTAATTTCTATTTCAAACTGCCAGCGGCGTAATGCTTTCGTAAATTTTATTTCAAACTGCCAGCTGCGTAATGCTCTCTTAAATTTTATTTCAAAATGCCAGGGGCGTATTGCTTTCTTAAATTTCATTTCACAATGCCAGCGGCGTAATGCTTTCTTGAATTTTATTTTCAAAATGCCAGCGGCGTAATGCTTTCTTTAATTTTATTTCAAACTGCCAGCGGCGTAATGCTTTCTTAAATTGTATATCAAAATGCTAGCGGCGTATTACTTTCTTAAATTTCATTTCAAAATTCCAGCTGCGTACGTATTCTTCGATTTCATTTCGCAGTTCCAGCTGCGTATTGTTTTCTGAAATTTCATTTCATACTGCCAGCGGCGTAATGATTTCTTAATTTTTATTTCAAACTGCCAGCGGCGTAATGCTTTCTTAAATTGTATATCAAAATGCTAGCGGCTTCTTGCTTTCTTAAATTTAATTTCCACAGTGGCAGCGGCGTATTGCTTTCTGAAAGTTTATTTCAATGTGCCAGCGGCGTAATGCTTCCTTAAATTCTATTTTCAAAATGCCAGCGGCGTAATGCTTTCTTAAATTTTATTACAAACTGCCAGCGGCGTAATGCTTTCTAAAATTTTGTTTCAAACTGGCAGCGGCGTAATGCTTTCTTAAATTTTATTTCAAAGTTCCAGCGGCTTATTGCTTTCTTAAATTTCATTTCTCAGTGCCAGGGGCGTAATGCTTTCTTAAATTTTATTTCAAACTGCCAGCGGCGTAATGCTATATAAATTCTATTTTCATAATGCCAGTGGCGTAATGCTTTCTTAAAATTGTATTCTAAATTGCCAGCGGCATATTGCTTGTCTAAAGTTTATTTCAATGTGCCGGCGGCGTAATGCTTCCTTAAATTTTATATCAAAGCGCAAGCGTCGTATTGCTATCATAAATTTTATTTCAAAGTGGCAGCGGCGTAATGCTGTCTTAGATTCTATTTTCAAAATGCCAGCGGCGTATTGCTTTCTTATATTTTATTTCAAACCGCCAGCGGCGTAATGATTTCTTAA
>NW_026531686.1:0-6285 GCF_026283585.1 Hylaeus volcanicus | reverse complement strand
TCCTTTTTTATTTTTATTTCTGTAAACAGATTCCCATACGATTCTTCCGCTCGGCATCGATTATTGTAAAGAATCGATCTTTTATTTTTTTACTTCTCGTCCTCTTACACCAAAGGCATACTCTGCATTGTTTATATTTTCATCACTATTCCTATACTTTTTTCGAATAGTAATGTAGGAACGAATGTGCTTTTATTGTTAAGAAAAATAGATCTTCGATTCTTACACGAGAGAATCGATCCTCTAAAGAATCGAATCGGAATCGAACATCCCTATTTTGAAGACAATAAACGGAGGCTTCATAAAAAAATGATACATACTCGTTATTATTTTGCTCAGTTTTCAGCCGAGCGTGATTCTGTGGAATGGCGTGATCATTCCCGTTGGAATTAGTACCATCATTCGTCGCATTGGAACGAGTCTTTTCTTGCGACGATTCGATATTTGAATAAATTTTGCTCGTTTCGTTGCCCGAAGAGCGTTCGTTATCCTGTTTGCTACCCGGAGACGACTGACTTTTAGAATTAAAGACAGATTCCACGATAATAGCCTGACGATTAGATCCCCTGGAAGCATCTTCTTTCTCGATTTCCGATTTTCCTTCCTCAGACTTTGACATCGCGCGCGCTGTCTCAGCCACGTGGAGGTCTGCGGACGCTGTGTCGTTCATCATTGCATTCTCGGAAATGAAAAGCTCCAGATTCTGGGTCTGGGAAGTCGATGGATCGTTTTGCAAATGCTCCAACAGACTCTCGACGCAGTTCACGTTGGAATCAGTTTTAATTTTCTCCTCGATGAACCTCTTTTCTTCCTCGAGGGCGCAGCTGATCAAACGCTCCGTCATATTCTTCGGGTCCCACGATTCAGGAAAGCCTCGTTTCAGGATGTCGTTGTACACCAGATCGTACAGGCTTGTATAATCGTGATCGCCTTTCTGCGAGCTCGTTCTCTTCTTGATTTCCTGGGTCGACGTTAGACCCGGCCTGAAACGCGTCGTTTCATCCGCGATGCTTTCGACAGAGGACTTAAACATCTCTCGCAATGGTCTATCGTCGTTAACGCTCGGTAGATCCGTGCTCGGAGACAGTGGATCCACGGAACAAGATGTTAAACTCGAGCTTTCATCTCTAGCTCGGCGGGAACACGATTTTTTCGCTATTTTATCGCTGCTCTCCGAAGAATAATCCAATTGTCGTTTACTTTGAGAAGCGTTCGCCGTTGACAGTGGTTCGCGAGAGATCGACGGAGGTGCGTTCGCTTCCTGCCCATAGTACTCTTCGAGTTCTGGCCGCGATAGAAATTTCTCGATTGTTCTCGTCGACAGAGAAACATCGTTAATTATTTTATCGTACGCGGTCAGGACGTTGTCCAAGTCGTCTATGGAGGGACAATAGAGGTCACCCAGCTCGTCTGGCTCTACCAAGTCTTCCGCAAAAGAGTTCGTGCTCGAAGACGACACCAGACGCTCGTTCGTTCGAGTTACTTCTTTTTCGATACGATACTTTCTCAGAATATTCGCGAAACGTTCATCGACGATCCTGTAGCGTTCGTTCCTCTCGAGTTCGTCCTTTTCGGAGGTTCCCTCGAGTCTCTTCTCGCGTTTCTCTTCGACCGATTGGGTCTGCTTGCATTCTTCGACGATCCTCTTCGAGGTCGAACGGTCGTGTCCCTTCGACTCTTGCGCATTGCGACCGTTTGACTCCGTACCTTCGAATATTTCCAAGTCTCGCTCTAGCATAGAGATTTCCTCGTTTCTAGTCTCCACAGGGTTTTCCGGCTTTTTCATAATTTCCGCGTCGAATCGCACCTGCTTCGTGGCTTGGTCGTTTCTGGCTTCAGCGGTGGCTTTCTCTCTTCTCTCTTCTCTAACAGCTTCAGGTGACTGTGCTCGATCTTCCTCCGGCTTTGATTTCTTTTCGTTCTCCGGATCAACAGACTCTGATTCCAGGCTCTTCTCGTTATCCAATATCTTCTCTTCTGGTTTCCCAGAGTCTTCCGTCTTGCCATTGTTTTCCGGCGAATCGTTCTTGGTTCCTTCCAAAGTCAGTGAATCGGACGTAGAATGTGACGTAGACTCGACGAGTTTTTCTACTCCGTTCAGCTGTTTCGAGTTCTTTCTTCCTTGCGGGTTGCCAATTGGTTTTACGTTGTTTTCGACGCCGCGTGGCTCGTATGGTATCTTCATGAACTTCGCCTTAGGCGCCGAAGGTCCCACGTTCCAATGGTCGTGGCAGATCGTGTAAGTCCCAACGTTCGCGCTTTCTTGAACGAAAAATGGGTCGGGCGATATGCGGATCATCTCCAAATTCTGGACTATCAAACTCCTCTCGATGTTCACGGACGGTCCAGCTTGAACGGCGAACGTGCCTACTTTTTCAGCTTGTTCAGGATCGTTGGCTTTCTTCTCTTTTTCGATTACGTTGGTCGCAGCTTGCGTCGCGGGCTCTGGGTTTTGGTTTCCAAACAGTGCTGCGTAGGATGAGAATTCTTTGTACGAGTCTTTGCTCGTCCTGAATTTTGGAGCGGAGAAATCGGTGGTATTCTTGAGTCTTATCGGTGGCTTTCCTTCTTTCGAAGCATCTCGTGCAGCAGGATCGACGTAATTTCCGTCGATCCAACCGTTCGATTCGTGAAATTTCTGCGCCACGCGCTCTCGAACGTATAACAATTGATCTTTCTCGTCGTCCAGGGTCACTTCGTCGAGATACCTACGAAAATTCTTATTTTTTTTTTTACTACAGTAAAGACTGGATAAATGCAAGATAACACGTTGGTCGCCACGTCAGCCAGACATGGGTAACAGACCTTTCGTTAAGGGACTAAAATAAATCTGGTTAGGATTCGTGAATTTGGCGACGTTAAAAAATTCTATACCACGACAAATGCTAACTTATCTAATCTTCAATAGTCTCGAGACAGAATTTTCACTTTGCAACAATTTTCATGAGTTTTAACTTGGCAGCCAACGTGATAATCGGGACCCAATACTTGCGTTTATCCAGTCGAGGTTTATATTCTGTGTTTACACTTGGCTCGAGCGTATCAATCGGTTACGTCCCATATAATTTCTTCTAATTGTTAATTGGTAAAGTAATAATTGACTGAATTGTTGACAATTATAGTTTTTATTCATAGCATTCATTGCATTCGTATTTTGCTATATATAAGAGCACGAAAGCCAGTTAATGGACCCAAAAACGGTATCGCCATCTAGCGGAGTGGTCCGAACTAATTTTTGACATATTCACATTTTATTATTTATTTATTTTGATTATTAAAAGTTTACATCGTAATTATCATAATTAAAATTCTAATTGTTGATTTGTACACTAATAATTGACAGATATATTAAGTTATTTAAAAAAACATTTTTTATTTTTAATAATTTTAAATAAATAAAAATACCGAAAAATATGGCGCCATCTCTCGGTGGACCGCCCAAGCTTGTCGTGGAATAGTTTCCACCTAGCACCGCTAGATAGCGCCACCCAAAATGAAAAAATTCAAAATCTAAATTCTTTACTTTTCTGGGCATGTAAATGTAATTTTACAATCCAACTACCGTAATTCAACTAATAATTGTCGATTGGTACATTAATAATTGTCTAATGCCTAGTTTTTTAAATAAATAAAAATACCATAAATGTGGCGCCATCTAGGGGTGCAAGGTAGAAACTGTTCCACGACAAACTTGGACGGTCCACCGAGAGATGGCGCCACATTTATAGTATATTTATTTATTTAAAAAAACTAGGCATTAGACAATTATTAGTGTACCAATCGACAATTATTAGTTGAATTACGATAATTACGATGTAAAATTACATTTATATGCAGAGAAAAGTAGAGAATTTGTGGTTTAAGTTTTTCCATGTTTGTAGCGCCATCTAGCGGCCCAAGGTGGAAACTGTTCCACGACAAACTTGGGGGGTTTGCCGAGAGATGGCGCCACCTTTTCGGTATTTTTATTTATTTAAAAAACTAATCATTAGAGTATTATTAGTGCACTAATCGACAATTGTTAGTTAAATTACGATAATTACGGTGTAAAATTACATTTATATGCAGAGAAAAGTAGAGAATTTGTGTTTAAAAATTTTTGATGTTTGTAACACCATCCAGCGGGCCAAGGTGGAAACTATTTCACGACAAACTTGGGGGATTTGCCGAGAGATGGCGCCACATTTTTTGGTATTTTTATTTATTTAAAATTATTTAAAATAAATAATAGTTATTTAAATAACTTAATAACAGTCAATTATTAGTGTACAAATCAACAATTAAAATTTTAATTTCGATAATTACGATGTAAACTTTTAATAATCTAAATACATAAATAATAAAATGTGAATATGTCAAAAATTAGTTCGGACCCCGCCGCTAGATGGCGATACCGTTTGTGGGTCCATTAACTGCCGTTAGTGCTTTTATATATAGCAAAATACGAATGCAATGAATGCTATGAATAAAAACTATAATTGTTAACAATTATCGTACTGTTCATTCCTCTGGGGCAATTATGCATCCCATTTATTAACTTGCCCGAATTATGCGAGTCAAGTAAAGCTCGACTAACTTTTCCGAGCTTTCCGACAGCGTTATTATAGAATTATAGATTGACGCAAATGATTCAACCACGAATATGGGTTACAAAATCTTGAAATAATAGATTATTATATTATTATATTATACACATGGTACAATACATATATAATATTAAATAATATAATAATTTATTACGAATATATTATTGATAGGGGTGTGCGGGATCCAGGTCGGGACGGGAATTCCTCCCGGGATCGGGACGGAATCCCGAGAATTTCAGAATCCCGAATACATCCGGGATTCACGTGAATTTCCGGGAATCACGTGAATTTCCGGGATCCCGAAACCATCCGGGATTCCCGAGAATTTCGTGATCCCGTAAATGTTCGGGATTCCCGAGAATTTCGAGATCCTGTTTATTCGGATTGCTGAAATTTTCAAGAATAACAACACTTTCGGAAATCCCAGATATTATTCTATAGCCCGTACATTGTCCGGCATCCCGAACATTTTCGAAATCCCGTACATTCTCGGGAATCCCGGATTTGTGCGGGATCTCGTGTATTCTCGGGAATCCGGAATCAACTCGGGATCCCGCATAAACTCGAGAATCCAGAATATTTTCGGGAATCCCGAATATTTTCAGGAATCCCGCACACCCCTAATGATTGAATATATCGAATATAAGCGAACATATTATTTCAAGTTTTTGTAACCACGAAATGGAACGTCTGACGACTTACGTGTTGAAGTTTGTTGGGACTCGATTCGAATTAGCGACCATGCTTATCCCCTTGATTTGAATCTGGGCATCCTTGACCAATCTTTCCACGTCTTCAAGAGCCGCCGACGTCTGTGGGCTGAGGATGGGCGAAATTGGTAGCGTAAAGGTGGATCTTTTACTGTCCGCCTGAAATCCAAACGTTCACCTCTATTATACTTGGTCAAAGCTTTAATTGATAATTAAAGAAACGCCTAGATCGACGCTGCTTTTAACCAGTAATTAATAGCCCGTTGTTTCGTCGTAATAAACAATAAATACCTGATCTTCGTCGACGAGAGTCGCTGGGGTCGATGGAACCTTCCTCGCGCTCCTGATGGCGTCCGCCTTGGAAATTGATCTCTTCGACGCTACGAGTCTGGCACGGCCTCTCTCTGATTGAATTTCGTTTTTTCGATGGGTTCTCGGCGTGACAATTTTACAATAACAATCGCAGACAGATCGAGAATGCATTTTCGAGTGACAAGACGCGGATGAACGAGGAACGGTCTCCTTACGTAGATCCAGGTACTCCAATGTGTCGTGATCTTTCCTGTAACCGATTAATCGTAGCTGTTAGTAAAATGGAAGCAGCATGGTTACATCTTGGCAGTGGATGTCGAACTCGAGACGGAGAACGAAGAATGTTTCGTGTTACGTTTAGCAAAACTATGAATATTTAGTTAGTTTTGTAAAATGATTGAAAATGATGTAACGAACCTTGGCGCTTAGGGTCGAAACATAAATAAAGATCGTACAAATAATAACTGTTGTTGCTTGGAAAAGAACGTGGCTCGCATTTTCTTTCACGAGAAGAGGTAAAATAAAATGTTGCATGAAGAAATAGGGGAAGGGACAATTTTAGAACTTTTTTTTTTTATATTGTGTATAAATAATCTCTTAGTCTCTGTAACATGTATCAGGTTGTCCCATTGTTACAACATGAATATCTATGAAATTAGATTGTCTATTTATATAAA
>NW_026531685.1:0-1022 GCF_026283585.1 Hylaeus volcanicus | reverse complement strand
ATATTCTACAACACTTAACGAACACGCCATAAAATTTGAAAAACTATGCACTAGACTTCGAACCGCTAATCTAAGATTCCAGCCCGACAAATGTGAGTTTTTGAGACGAGAAGTATCCTATCTCGGACATATAATTAGCGAACAAGGAGTAAAACCTGATCCAAAGAAATTGCACGGAGTAGAAAATTTTCCGAGACCTAGGAACCCAAAGAACATTAAACAATTACCTTCACAATCACACTTAGTGACGTGAATATTAAACAAACATTCAGTGCCACGCTACATAAAACACGAACACTCAGTGACGTACTAACAGACATTCAAAATGTGGTTCACATTTTTATCGATTTCGCTAACTTTTACTAGCGTAACCGCTATAGTAGGTTACGACTGCGGCGGCGAAAAATTAAATATCTCCACCATTTCGCTCCTCGCTATGGGAGAATGTGAATATTCGGCTCTCCAACCGACTACCGAAACCAAGAACGTTCAGCTATTGCAACTAGCTGAATTCGACGGTACTTGGGTGCAGCAATGCAGAATCGAAGTAGACAGGACAATTTACTATTGTGGGATGCATTCCCATAATTCAAAAGTAAAGAACGGACGCCAACAATACTTCTACGATGTTTCTCAAGACCTCTGCAAGACACTCCACGCCACGGGTGCGATGCTGTTTGGCCTTAACAATCAAATTACTGGACTGAAACCAAATTCAACAATCACACACAGCCTCACGTTAGCTGGATCAGTCGACACCGAGGGCAGCTGCAAGGGCAGCTCATTCACCGATCCTTACGGCACCTGGGACAGCGTCGTGGTCCAAGCATTAGTCAAGATTACTTTACAATCGTACCTGGCACCGGTTAAACTCACCACGAACAAGGTTATCCTGAATTCCGGAGTACAATGCGCAGCGTCCGAAACTACCTGCACCGACGCCGGCGGCGCCTCGACCTTCTGGTCCCCGATCCTAGAAGACGGGTGCCACTTTAATAGTTACGACGTCTTATACGAAGGCC
>NW_026531684.1:0-1088 GCF_026283585.1 Hylaeus volcanicus | reverse complement strand
CAAAGTTCCAGCGGCGTGAAATTTAATGAAGCATTACGCCGCTGGAACTTTGGAGTGAAATTTAAGAAAGTAATCCGCCGCGGGCACTATGAAATAAAATTTATAAAAGCAATACGGCGCTGGCCCTTTGGAGTGAATTTTGAGGAAGCAATACGGCGCTGGCACTTTGGAGTGAAATTTAAGAAAACAATACACCGCTGGCACTTTGGAGTGAAATTTAATGAAGCATTACGCCGCTGGCACTTCGAAATAAAATTTAAGATAGCAATACACTGCTACCACTGTGATATAAAATTTAAGGAAGCAATACGCCGCTGGCACTTTGGAGTGAAATTTAACGTAGCATTACGCCGCAGGAACTTTGGAGTGAAATTTAATGAAGCATTACGCCGCTGGCCCTTTGGAGTGAAATTTAAGAAAGCAATACGCAGCTGGCACTTTGGAATAAAATTTAAGGAAGCAATACGCCGCTGGCCCTTTGGAGTGAATTTTGAGGAAGCAATACGCCGCTGGAACTTTGGAGTGAAATTTAATGTAGCATTACGCCGCTGGCACTTTGGAGTGAAATTTAGTGATGCATTACGCCGCTGGCACTTTGGAGTGAAATTTAATGAAGCATTACGCCGCTGGCCCTTTGGAGTGAAATTTGAGAAAGCAATACGCAGCTGGCACTTTGAAATAAAATTTAAGGAAGCAATACGCCGCTGGCACTTTGGAGTGACATTTATCAAAGCAATACGTCGCTGGATTTTTGGAGTGAAATTTAAGAAAGTAATACGCCGCTGGCACTTTGAAATAAAATTTAAAAAAGTAATACGCAGCTGGCACTTTGGGATGAAATTTAAGGAAGCAATCCGCCGCTGGCACTTTGGAGTGACATTTAAGGAAGCAATACGCCGCTGGAACTTTGGAGTGAAATTTAAGAAAGTAATACGCAGCTGGCACTTTGAAATAAAATTTGAAAAAGTAATAGGCAGCTGGCACTTTGGAATGAAATTTAAGGAAGCAATCCGCCGCTGGCACTTTGGAGTGACATTTAAGGAAGCAATACGCCGCTGGAACTTTGGAGTGAAATATAAGAAAGTAAT
>NW_026531683.1:0-1412 GCF_026283585.1 Hylaeus volcanicus | reverse complement strand
TATCAGCTGTAATGTTAGCAGGTTCCGTTGAAACAGTCAATTCTGGTAGCATTGTCGAAGACGTCCCGTTAATATCAGCGGTAACGTTTAAAAGTTCTGTTGAAACACTTAATTCCGGTAACATTGTCGAAGATGTTTCATTTGTATCAGATGTTATGTTAGCAGGTTCCGTTGAAACATTCAATTCTGGTAGCATTGTCGAAGATGTTTCATTAGTATCAGCGGTAACATTAGTAGGTTCTGTTGAAATATTCAACTCGGGTAACAATGTCGAAGATGTTTCATTAGTAGCCGCTGTAATGTTAGCAGGCTCTGTTGAAACATTTAATTCGGGTAACATTGTCGAAGATGTTTCATTAATATCAGCAGTAACATTAGCAGGTTCTGTCGAAACGTTCAATTCCGGTAACATTGTCGAAGACGTTTCATTAATATCAGCAGTAACATTAGCGGGTTCCGTTGAAACATTTAATTCTGGTAACATTGTCAAAGACGTTTCATTAGTATCAACAGTAACGTTAGCAGGTTTATTTGACACATTTAACTCGGGTAACATTGTCGAATATGTTTCATTAATATCAGCAGTAACATTAGCGGGTTCTGTTGAAACATTCAACTCGGGTAACATTGTCGAAGAAGTTTCCTTACTATCAGCTGTAATGTTAGCAGGTTCCGTTGAAACAGTCAATTCTGGTAGCATTGTCGAAGACGTCCCGTTAATATCAGCGGTAACGTTTGAAAGTTCTGTTGAAACATTCAATTCCGGTAACATTGTCGAAGATGTTTCATTTGTATCAGATGTTATGTTAGCAGGTTCCGTTGAAACATTCAATTCTGGTAGCATTGTGGAAAATGTTTCATTAGTATTAGCGGTAACATTAGTAGGTTCTGTTGAAATATTCAACTCGGGTAACAATGTCGAAGATGTTTCATTAGTATCCGCTGTAATGTTAGCAGGCTCTGTTGAAACATTTAACTCGGGTAACATTGTCGAAGATGTTTCATTAATATCAGAAGTAACATTAGCAGGTTCTGTCGAAACATTCAATTCTGGTAACATTGTCGATGACGTTTCATTAGTATCAAAAGTAACGTTAGCAGGTTCTGTTGAAACATTCAATTCCGGTAACAATGTCGAAGACGTTTCATTAGTATCAGCTGTAACGTTAGCGGGTTCCGTTGAAACATTTAATTCTGGTAACATTGTCGAAGACGTTTCGTTAGTATCAACAGTAACGTTAGCAGGTTCAGTTGAAACATTCAACTCGGGTAACATTGTCGAAGATGTTTCATTAGTGTCAGATGTAATATCAGCGGGTTCCGTTGAAACATTCAATTCTGGTAGCATTGTCGAAGACGTTTCATTACTATCAACAGTAACGTTAGCAGGTTCCGTTGAAACATTCAATTCC
>NW_026531682.1:0-1633 GCF_026283585.1 Hylaeus volcanicus | reverse complement strand
TTACTGTTAGAGATTATTACTCGTGGGAGAATATTATTTCCTGTGTGCTTAATATAAATGGTTCGCATCGTAGGTTAATTAATGCATTAATATGCGTGTAAGATGTCGGCCGTAAATATATGTTAACAATGGTATATGGTTATGTATCGACTGTGAGTAAATGATAGTGTGGTAATGTCGCTTGGTTATTTATCGACGCTGAATTTATTTATCGACGGTGAATAATAATAATAATAATAATAATAGTCTGTGGTTATTTACTGACAGTAGGCAATTGATATTAATAGCGAGCGATTGTTTATTGATAGTAGGTAAATATTGTAAGATAATGTCGCGAAAAAATATGTGTGTATATACATGTACGTATATATAAATATATGTGTGTACGTTACTAGGATGTAACAATAGTTCAGCACTACCATTAAGACAAACTACCTCCGTCGAAATCGCGGAAGCATTTACAAACAATTTTATCTGCCGATTTGGCTGTCCGAAGGCCTTATTAACAGACCAAGGTACAAATTTTACAAGCGCATTAATGCGCGTAGTAGCAAAGAAATTCAAGATCTCCCATATCAAAACCACTGCATTCTACCCTCAATCAAACGGCTCTCTCCAACGTTCGCATCTTGTCTTGGTCGAGTATCTAAAACATTTTATTAACAAAAACGGAAATTGAGACGAATGGCTCCCTATGGCATCATTTTCGTACAACACGAGTGTCCACGAGGGTACCCGTTACACTCCGCACGAATTAGTTTTCGGAAGATTAGCACGATTACCTGGAACAACCCCACTTGAAACGGAAATCGAAAACGAGACATACAGTACTTACCTGCCATCACTACAAACACGATTAGATAGACTACAAGAAGCGTCAAAGGAAAATTTGATCGTTTCCAAAAACCGTTCAAAATTATATTATGACAAGAAAATACGACCTGTAGAACTTAAAGTAGGCGATCGAGTTTTCCTTCTAAAGGAGCCGAAAAAGGGCAAACTAGACAGCGATTACACTGGACCATACACAATACTAGAAATAATAAGTAAAGATAATGTAAAATTAGAAATCGGTAAGAACAAAACTAAAATAGTGCATACCAATAAGCTAAAATTATGTAAATATATATAAGTTGTCGCCTAACTTCCCCACTTCAACGATAGCGAACATATATATACGAGGTTCCCTGAAACAAATTCATTCGAGTACTTACCCTTGACCTCGACGCATCGATATGAAGATCCTCTTCGAATTGGACGACGAGGAGGAGATGGAGCTATACGGTCCCATAGACGGTGTCCGTCCACAGGACCATCCTGAGACTAATAAGTCTCTCTTGAAGATGGCTTGCGTCACCGACGTTGGCACCATCTTCATAAAAAACAATATGTTGTTATGTAACAACTGCTACAACCATTTAACTCTCGAGGACCGAGGGACATTCCGAAGGGGAAATGGCCATTCCATAATTTCCACCATACATGCACGACGAGTGGTGAAATGTCTCCAGTGCAAGAAAATTATTACAAGGCTCAAGCCAGCGCATCGATGCACGGAGTGCATTGAGGAATGGATCAACATGACGGAAACCAGGGTTCAGGAAATAGAAACAGAAGGAATCCTGGCGCAGGT
>NW_026531681.1:0-1155 GCF_026283585.1 Hylaeus volcanicus | reverse complement strand
GCATTGGAATTTGTCTGTGGACGATATATCAGCTTTTACGGGTTGTTCAAGGTAGAAAGCAATACGCCGCTGGTACTTGGAAATATAACGAGTCTCTTCCCGAACCGCGGACCAATTCGTCTCGCGGAACTTTTTCGCTTTCCCGGGAATCTAGCACGCCGACGCT
The DNA here is from genome assembly GCF_026283585.1 of Hylaeus volcanicus. Classification (NCBI taxonomy): domain Eukaryota; kingdom Metazoa; phylum Arthropoda; class Insecta; order Hymenoptera; family Colletidae; genus Hylaeus; species Hylaeus volcanicus. The sequence continues at coordinate 989 of NW_026531681.1, read as the reverse complement.
GACAATAAACATACAGAATATCCTCAAACTAGCTTAGCCTAACACAATCTAGCGTTGAAATTCGACCATCGTCGATTTTGACAGTCGGATCAATTCGACTTGCCGAAATTTCGTTATTTTCGGAACCGAGTAACAACCGAATCGGTAGAAGTATCATCGGAAAAATAGCAGAGTGTGACGTCTCCCGTCTGTCCATCCCAATTGTTCGCATTATAACATATTAGCTGAACATTAATTATTCCTATATTCGTGTATCAAATATTAAGTTTTACCGAATACCTTATAAGAATTTCATATACGAATAGAATATCATACCTTATTCTCGTACAACGAAGTACGAATATTTTACATTTAAATCTAAGTTCACGAGCGACGCTTATTGCTTTTCCTACCTGCCGATAAGCGGCACGCGCCAAGCGAGCAGCACGCGCCAAGCAAGCGGCACGCGCCAAGCGATCTTTGTACTCGTCCGAGTGGCGGGAAGCATGGACGCGATTTAACATCAATTAATTATTTAAACGTTTAAACAATTAAAATCAGTCATGGATTAAGGGCCGAATGTAACACCTCTTTTACAAACATCAAAATCGCCTAAATTTGTATTTAAAATTGTTAATAAACAATTGCGTTAAACCTAGGGTTAAACAAATAGGAAATTTGTTAACTAATAAGAAAACGCCTAATTATCAGCACATACGCGACACTGCTTCGCCTCAATATTAATAATTAAGTGCCTGAGAACATTAATAATTGTTTACAACAATCACATAAACTATTATTTTAATAAATGAGAAATTTATTAAATAATACTAATGTCCAATTCAAAGGTTAAATCAAACTTACTTCTTCATTTCCATTCCTACGCTAAAGCGTCTAATTGTTGTTAACAATAGTTAACAACAACCTACATACATTATCTTCGGCAGAAGTGAAGTCTGTCGTATAATGCAAATTCCGCGTCCAGCACGCAAATCCAATTTACTCTCAAA
>NW_026531680.1:0-1023 GCF_026283585.1 Hylaeus volcanicus | reverse complement strand
TAAAATTAAAGAAAACAATAGGCAGCTGGCATTATGAAATAATATTTAAGAACTCAATACGCAGCTGCACTCTGAAATAATATTTAAGAAAGCAATACGCCGCTGGCATTGTGAAAATTAAATTTAAGAAACCATTGCGTCGCTGGCACTCTGAAATAATATTAAAGGAAGCATTACGTCTCTGGCACTGTGAAATGTAATTTAAGAAAACAATACGCCGCTGGCACTGTGAAGTGGAATTGATGAAAACAATACGCCGCTGGCACTTTGAATTAATTTTTAAGAAATCAATAAGCCGCTGGCATTTTGAAAATAAAATTCATGAAAGCATTACGCCGCTGGCACTGTGAAATGAAATTTAAGAAAACAATACGCCGCTGGCATTTTGAAATATAATTAAAGAAAGCATTACGCCGCTGGCACTGTGAAATGAAATTTAAGGAAGCAATACGCCGCTGGCACTTTGAAATAAAATAAAAGAAAGCATTACGCCGCTTGGACTGTGAAATGAAATTTAAGGAAGCAATACGCCGCTGGCACTTTGAAATAAAATAAAAGAAAGCATTACGCCGCTTGGATTGTGAAATGAAATTGATGAAAACAATACGCCGCTGGCACTGTGAAATGAAATTTAAGAAAACAATACGCCGCTGGCATTTTGAAATATAATTAAAGAAAGCATTACGTCGCTGGCACTTTGAAATAAAATTTAAGAAAGCATAACGCCTCTGGCATTTTGAAAATAATATTTAAGAAAGCATTACGTCGCTGGCACTTTGAAATAAAATTAAAGAAAGCATTACGTCTCTGGCATTGTGAAATGAAATTTAAGAAAACAATACGCCTCTGGCACTCTGAAATAATATTTAAGAAAGCAATACGCGTCTGGTACTTTGAAATAAAATTTATGAAAGCAATACGCCGCTGGCATTTTGAAATAAAATAAAAGGATGCATTATGCCGCTGGCACCGTGAAGTGAAATTGATGAAAACAATACGCCGCTGGCACTTTGAAATAATATT
>NW_026531679.1:0-1040 GCF_026283585.1 Hylaeus volcanicus | reverse complement strand
ATTGCTTACTTAAATTCTATTTCAAAGTGCCAGCGGCGTATTGCTGGCACTTTGAAATAGAATTTAAGTAAGCAATACGCCGCTGGCACTTTGAAATAGAATTTAGGAAAGCAATACGCCGCTGGCACTTTGAAATAGAATTTAAGTAAGCAATATGCCGCTGGCACTTTGACATAGAAATTATGTAAGCAATTCGCCGCATGCAATTTGAGACACAATTTATAAAAGCAAAACCTCGCCGGCACAGTGAAATACATTATAGAAATGCAATACGGCGTTGGCATTTTGAAATAGAATTTAAGTAAGCAATACGCCGCTGGCACTTTGAAATAGAATTTGGGAAAGCAATACGCCGCTGGCAGTTTGAAATAGAATTTAAGTAAGCAATACGCCGCTGGCACTTTGAAATAGAATTTAGAAAACCAATACGCCGTTGGCACTTTGAAATAGAATTTAGGAAAGCTATGCGCCGCATGCAAGTTACAACAAACTGTACGTAAGTACTACGCCGCTGTTACTTTGAATTAGAATTTATGTATGCATTACGCCGCTGGCACTTTGAAATAGAATTTAGGAAAGCAATACGCCGCTGGCACTTTGAAATAAAATTTAAGTAAGAACTACGCTGCTGGCACTTTGAAATAGAATTTAAGTAAGCAACACGCCGCTGGCACTTTGAAATAGAATTTACAAAAGCAATACGCCGTTGGCACTTTGAAATAAAATTTAAGGAAGCTAAACGCCGCTTGCACCTTGACATAGAATTTAAGTAAGCAATACGCCGCTGGAACTTTGAAATAGAATTTACAAAAGCAATACGCCGTTGGCACTTTTAAATAGAATTTAGGAAAGCATTACGCCTCTGGCACTTTGAAATAGAATTTAGGAAATCTATACGCCGCTGGCACTTTGAAATACAATTTAAGTAAGCAATACGCCGCTGGCACTTTGAAATAACCTTTATGGAAGCTATACGCCGCTGGCACATTGAAATACAATTTAAGTAAGCACTACGCCGCTGGCACTTTGAAATAGAATTT
>NW_026531678.1:0-1051 GCF_026283585.1 Hylaeus volcanicus | reverse complement strand
GGGAGTTTAAGGGCGATAATAATAATGACGATTTATTTGTAATTATTATTATCGCCCTTAAACTCCCAATATCGACTGCTACGCTTGTAGGGACGTGTATTCGTCCGCCAGGCCTCTAGACAGTTGACGAACCCGCTTTTCTCGCGTCTTTATTCGGGTCTTCCTGTCGTCGTTCTGCGGCATTTTGATCTGAAACAAGACGTGACACCTAACTGGTTTATTGTATGTTCATGTATCGAAATAAAGAATTTAAAATAATATAAGGAAGACCGATTTATTTCTAGAGGACAGGATATTGAGTTTACACTGATTTCACTTTAAACTTGTTTATTGTATCTGTCATTGCTCGACAGAGGAAAAATATGGAAATATAAAGTTCGCAAATTTAAACTTTAAACGAATGCGTGGAATCTCTATTCGCAGAGAGTTCCAGCATTACTTGCTCGGAAAACGATTAGTCGAAATGTTCCGCACTGAGATTGAATGAGAACTAAACTTGACAGCGCGCAAGTTGTAATTCGAATTGTCGGAAACGATGTGCTCGCTATGAACGCTCGGAGAGGACTGTTTGCTACGAACGCTCGGAGACGACTGTTCGCTACGAACCCTCGGAGACGACTGACTAATTCGTCGTGTGCATTTAGCACGTAAGATTTAGTTCCTTTGTTCTTGATTGCTTCGCGAGGAATGTTTAGTCTCGCGGGCTATCAAGATGTTTTGGGAAGCTGGCCGTGTTTTGGGTCCCGCGGTCCCTTATCTATCTCGCTCGAGAATTGTTTCGGTTGGCGTTTCCTGCCGTGGATTAAGGTGTCTTCATAGTTGTTCTCTTTCCTTAAGCCTAGTTCACAATGTTTCCGCTTTAAATATTGATAATTGTTGTCGTTTAATTATTAATATTGTTTATTGCAATCGAACATCTCGACATGAGTATGGAGACGAGATTTTAGGTTGATACCAGTACTTTTAATGTATACATCACCATTAAATTGCAAATTTCACATTTACATAGATAATAATAAATGTATTGTTGTTAATTATGTTAGACTGTATT
>NW_026531677.1:0-1493 GCF_026283585.1 Hylaeus volcanicus | reverse complement strand
TTTTCCGATGATACTTCTACCGATTCGGTTGTTACTCGATTCCGAAAATAACGAAATTTCGGCGAGTCGAATTGGTCCGACTGTCAAAATCGACGATGGTCGAATTTCAACGCTAGATTGTGTTAGGCTAAGCTAGTTTGAGGATATTCTGTATGTTTATTGTCAGCGTCGACGTGCTAGATTCCCGGGAAAGCGAAAAAGTTCCGCGAGACGAATTGGTCCTCGGTTCGAGAAGAGACTCGTTATATTTCCAAGTACCAGCGGCGTATTGTTTTCTACCTTGAACAACCCGTAAAATCTGATATATCGTCCACAGACAAATTCCAATGCTTGATTCAGTTGCGACAAGACGCTCTGCTATTGTTCCAATGATACTTCAACCGATTCGGGTAGTACTCAATTCCGAAAATAACGAAATTTCGGGGAATCGAATCGGTCCGACAGTCAAAATCGACGATGGTCGAATTTCAACGCTAGATTGTGTTAGGCTAAGCTAGTTTGAGGATATTCTGTATGTTTATTGTCAGCGTCGACGTGCTAGATTCCCGGGAAAGCGAAAAAGTTCCGCGAGACGAATTGGTCCGCCGTGCGCGAAGAGACTCGTTATATTTCCAAGTACCAGCGGCGTATTTTATTCTACCTTGAACAACCCGTAAAAGCTGAAATATCGCCCACAGACAAATTCCAATGCATGATTCAGCTCTGACCAGACGCTTTGCTCTTGTTCCACTGATACTTCTACCGATTCGGGTTGTACTCAATTCCGAAAATAACGAAATTTCGGCGAGTCGAATTGGTCCGACTGACAAAATCGACGATGGTGGAATTTCAACGCTAGATTGTGTTAGGCTAAGCTAGTTTGAGGATATTCTGTATGTATATTGTCAGCGTCGACGTGCTAGATTCCCGGGAAAGCGAAAAAGTTCCGCGGGACGAATTGGTCCGCGGTTCGAGAAGAGACTCGTTATATTTCCAAGTACCAGCGGCGTATTGTTTTCTACCTTGAACAACCCGTAAAAGCTGATATATCATCCATAGACAAATTAAAATGCTTGATTCAGTTGCGACGAGACGCTTTGCTCTTGTTCCACTGATACTTCTACCGATTCGGGTAGTACTCAATTCCGAAAATAACGAAATTTCGGCGAGTCGAATTGGTCCGACTGACAAAATCGACGATGGTGGAATTTCAACGCTAGATTGTGTTAGGCTAAGCTAGTTTGAGGATATTCTGTATGTATATTGTCAGCGTCGACGTGCTAGATTCCCGGGAAAGTGAAAAAGTTCCGCGAGACGTATTGGTCCGCCGTGCGCGAAGAGACATGTTATATTTCCAAGTACCAGCGGCGTATTGTTTTCTACCTTGAACAACCCGTAAAAGCTGATATATCGTCCATAGACAAATTAAAATGCTTGATTCAGTTGCGACGAGACGCTCTGCTATTTTTCCGATGATACTTCTACCGATTCGGTTGTTACTCGATTCCGAAAAT
>NW_026531676.1:0-1256 GCF_026283585.1 Hylaeus volcanicus | reverse complement strand
GCTTTCATAAATTTTATTTTCACAATGCCAGCGGCGTATTGCTTTCTTAAATTTCATTTCACAGTGCCAGCGGCGTATTATTTTCTTAATTTTTATTTCAAAATGCCAGCGGCGTAATGCTTTCTTAAATTTTATTTCAAGGTGCCAGCGGCGTAATGCTCTCTTAAATTTTATTTCAAACTGCCAGCGGCGTAATGCCTTCTTAAATTTCATTTCAAACTGCCAGCGCCTTAATGCTTTCTTAAATTTTATTTCAAGATGCCAGGGGCGTATTGCTTTCTTAAATTTCATTTCACAGTGCCAGCGGCGTATTATTTTCTTAAATATTATTTCAAAATTCCAGCCTCGTATTGTTTTCATCAATTTCATTTCACAGTGCCAGCGGCGTAATGCTTTCTTTTATTTTATTTCAAAGTGCCGGCGACGTAATGCTTTCTTAAAGTTTATTTTCACAATGCCAGCGGCGTATTGCTTTCTTAAATTTTATTTCAAAGTACCAGCGACGTATTGCCATTTTAAATATTATTTCAAATTGTCAGCGGCGTATCGCTTGTCTAAAGATTATACCAAGGTGCCAGCGGCGTAATGCTTCCTTAAATTTTATTTCAAAGTACCAGTGGCGTATTGCTTTGTTAAATATTATTTTAGGGTGCCAGCACGTATTGCTTTCTTAAATATTATTTCAAAATGCCAGCGGCGTATTGCTTTCTTAAATTTCAACTCACAGTGCCAGGATCGTAATGCTATCATAAATATTATTTCAAGGTGCCAGCGGCGTAATGCTTTCTTTAACATTATTTCAAAATGCCAGAGGCGTAATGCTTTCGTAAATTTCATGTCAGTGCCAGGGGCGTAATGCTTTCTTTAATTTTATTTCAAAGTACCAGCGGCGTATTCCTTTCTTAATTATTATTTCAGAGTGCAGCGGCGTATTGCGTTCTTAAATATTATTTCATAATGCCAGCTGCGTATTGTTTTCTTTTATTTTATTTCAAAGTGCCAGCGGCGTATTGCTTTCTTAAATTTCATTTCACAGTGCCACCGGCGTAATGCTTTCTTTAATTATATTTCAAAATGCCAGCGGCGTATTGCTTTCTTAAATTTAATTGCAAAGTGCCAGCGGCGTAATGCTTTCATAAATTTTATTTTCACAATGCCAGCGGCATATTAATTTCTTAAATTTCATTTCACAGTGCCAGGAGCGTAATGCTTTCTTTAATTTTATTTCAATGTGCCAGCGACGTAATGCTTTCATA
>NW_026531675.1:0-1093 GCF_026283585.1 Hylaeus volcanicus | reverse complement strand
CGTCGCTGGCATTATGAAATAATATTTATGATAGCAATACGACGCTGGCACTGTGAAATGAAATTTAAGAAAGCAATACGCCGCTGGCATTGTGAAATAAAATTTAAGAAAACATTACGCGGCTGGCATTATGAAATAAAATTTAAGAAAGCATTACGCCGCTGGCACGGTGAAATGAAATTTATGATAACATTACGTCGCTGGCATTATGAAATAATATTTATGATAGCAATACGACGCTGGCACTGTGAAATAAAATTAAAGAAAGCATTACGCCCCTGGCACTGTGAAATGAAATTGATGAAAACAATACGCCGCTGGCCCTTTGAAATAATATTTAAGAAAGCAATACGCCGCTGGCATTTTGAAAATAAAATTCAAGAAAGCATTACGCCGCTGGCACTGTGAATTGAAATTTAAGAACACAATACGCCGCTGGCACTGTGAAATGAAATTTCAGGAAGCAATACGCCGCTGGCATTGTGAAAATAAAATTTATGAAAGCTTTATGCCGCTGGAATTTCGAAATAAAATTTAAGAAAGCATTAAGTCTCTGGCACTGTGAAATGAAATTTAAGAAAACAATACGCCACTGGCAATTTGAAATAAAATTTAAGAATGCATTACGCCGCTGGCACTTTGAAATAAAATTTAAGAAAGCATTACGCCGCTGGCATTGTGAAAATAAAATTTAAGAAAGCAATACGCCGCTGGCATTGTGAAAATAAAATTTAAGAAAGCATTACGCCGCTGGCACTGTGAAATAAAATTAAAGAAATCATTACGTCTCTGGCACTGTGAAATGAAATTTAAGAAAACAATACGCCGCTGGCACTCTGAAATAATATTTAAGAAAGCAATACGCCGCTGGCATTTTGAAAATAAAATTCAAGAAAGCATTACGCCGCTGGCACTGTGAAATGAAATTTAAGAAATCAATACGCCGCCGGCATTTTGAAATATAATTAAAGCAAGCATTACGCTCCTGGCACTTTGAAATGAAATTTGAGAAAGCAATACGCCGCTGGCAATTTGAAATAATATTTAAAAAAGCAATACGCCGCTGGCACTGTGCAATTAAATTTAAGAAAGC
>NW_026531674.1:0-1025 GCF_026283585.1 Hylaeus volcanicus | reverse complement strand
CGCCTCCTGGCGGCTGCAGACGCGTCCGGCACCGGCGCTGACTCCGAAGGGTCAGACAGCTCGGTGTGGTCGGCGCGCTCCTTGCAGTCGCCGCTAAGGAGGAAGCGAGGTCGACCCCCTACTGCTGGGGATTGTGTCGGCCTCGCCGACGCTAAGCGAAAGCGTAGAGAGAGGGAGCAGCGCCTGGCGATGGACGTCGCGGACCATTTAGTGTCCTCCGTCCGGATCTCAAGGTCCTGCAAGCCCCTCAAGGGCGAAGAGGAGCTGGCGGCGGAGATGCGCCACGCGCCGACCGCCGAACTGGGCTCACGGATTTTCGAGAGCTCCGAGGCGGTCCTGAGGGTTGCGAAATGCTCCAACAACCTTCAGGGGCCGATGGTGCGCCAGCTGCGGATTGCAGCGGACACCATCAGACACGCTGCAGTCGAACAGGCGAAGGGTGTCAAGACCTCGGCCCGGGAGGTGGAGCTGGAGCGGACGGTCGCCGAGCTCAGGGCCCGCGTGACCGAGCTGGAAGCCCGGCGCCCCCCTCGCGGCCGAGTGCGTCCTCGACGGCGAGGTCGAGTCGGCCTGCGCCCGCCGGTCCGTCGCGGAAGCCTGCGATGGGCGGCGCGACCCTCGCGTCGAGCGTGGACGCCGAGGGCCTCATCCGTCGCCTCTGCAGCGAGATGGAGGTGCGCCTCGCGGCGCGCCTGGGGGCGGTCTCGCTGGTGGCCGCCGCGAGCGGGGCTCCGCAGCGGGTGCCGCGGAACGCGCCGCGCCCTCCTGCGGGTCCCTCCCAACCTGGCCCCTCGGCGGTGGGGAGCCGCTCCGGGACAGTCAGCGGGGAGCCCGCGAAAAAGAAGAGAGGCAGGAAGAGGAGCGGGAAGAAGCAAGCGGGTGGCGCCGCTGCCCATCCTGCTCCGACCTTGCCGGGCCGAGACCGGCCACGTGCCGCGCCTGCCCCGGCTGCGTCCCGGGCGAGGCCTCCGCCTGGGTCTGTCGCGCCCTCCCTGACCCGTCCGGCACCTGAGACATGGTCGAAG
>NW_026531673.1:0-1021 GCF_026283585.1 Hylaeus volcanicus | reverse complement strand
ACAAATTTCACATTTATTGGAAATAGTGATTAATAATAATTGTTGTTAACATTCGTTAACGAGATTGGAAGTTTGAGAGAAAATTGGATTTGCGTGCTGGACGCGGAATTTGCATTATTTGACAGACTTCACATCTGCCGAAGATAATGTATGTAGGTTGTTGTTAACGATTGTTAACAACAATTAGACGCTTTAGCGTATGAATGGAAATGAAGAAGTAAGTTTGATTTAACCTTTGAATTGGACATTAGTATTATTTAATAAATTTCTCATTTATTAAAATAATAGTTCATGTGATTGTTGTAAACAATTATTAATGATCTCAGGCACTTAATTATTAATATTGAGGCGGAGCTGTGTCGCGTATGTGCTGATAATTAGGTGTTTTAACAAATTTCCTATTTGTTTAACGCTAGGTTTAACGCAATTGTTTACTAACGATACAAATTTCGGCGATTTTGATGTTTGTATGAGGTGTTACATTCGGCCCTTAATCCATGACTGATTCTAATTATTTAAACGTTTAAATAATTAATTGGTGTTAAATGATTTGCTAGTTGACAATTAATAGTAAGAATGTAATATTTCACTCTATGGATTTTAGCGATTTGAGCGTTTCAATAATGATGAAATATTTATTGGTAATTATTTGAATATTGAATTGTAATGTTTGAGTTGTTGGAGCATAGCGTTTCCTTCTTTGTACATATAAGCATTAATTTATAATATTCTGGAAGTGAATTATTAGAATGTAGAAATATAGAGGAGTGTCCTTTTGGTATCTCCAACTCCTTAGTTTACAAATAATTATATTAGTAACATTTTATATGAAGGAATAAATTTCGGGCGAGTATCAGGAGAGCAGGAACGCGAGGAGTGTCGCTTCCATGCTTCCCACCACTCGGACGAGTACAAAGATCGCTTGGCGCGTGCCGCTTGCTTGGCGCGTGCCGCTCGCTTGGCGCGTGCCGCTTATCGGCAGGTAGGAAAAGCTATAAGCGTCGCTCGTGAACTTAGATTT
>NW_026531672.1:0-1369 GCF_026283585.1 Hylaeus volcanicus | reverse complement strand
CTAGCCCGTCGACGCTGACAATAAACATACAGAATATCCTCAAACTATCTTAGCCTAACACAATGTAGCGTTGAAATTCGACCATCGTCGATTTGGACTGTCGGAACAATACGACTCGCCGAAATTTCGTTATTTTCGGAATCGAGTAACAACTGAATCGGTAGAAGTATCATCGGAAAAATAGCAGAGCGTCTGGTCACAGCTGAATCAAGCATTTTAATTTGTCTGTGGACGATATATCAGATTTTACAGGTTGTTCGAAGTAGAAAACAATACGCCGCTGGTACTTGGAAATATAACGAGTCTCTTCTCGAACCGCGGACCAATTCGTCTCGCGGAACTTTTTCGCTTTCCCGGGAATCTAGCACGTCGACGCTGATAATAAACATACAGAATATCCTCAATCTATCTTAGCCTAACACAATCTAGCGTTGAAATTCGACCATCGTCGATTTTGACTGTCGGGCCGATTCAATTCCCCGAAATTTCGTTATTTCCGGAATTGAGTACTACCCGAATCGGTAGAAGTATCATTGGAACAAGAGCAGAGCGTCTTGTCGCAACTGAATCAAGCATTGGAATTTGTCTGTGGACGATATATCAGATTTGACGGGTTGTTCAAGGTAGAAAACAATACGCCGCTGGTACTTGGAAATATAACGAGTCTCTTCTCGAACCGCGGACCAATTCGTCTCGCGGAACTTTTTCGCTTTCCCGGGAATCTAGCACGTCGACGCTGACAATAAACATACAGAATCTCCTCAAACTAGCTTAGCCTAACACAATCTAGCGTTGAAATTCCACCATCGTCGATTTTGACTGTCGGGCCGATTCGATTCCCCGAAATTTCGTTATTTTCGGAATTGAGTACTACCCGAATCGGTAGACGTATCATTGGAACAAGAGCAGAGCGTCTCGTCGCAACTGAATCAAGCATTTTAATTTGTCTATGGACGATATATCAGCTTTTACGGGTTGTTCAAGGTAGAAAACAATACGCCGCTGGTACTTGGAAATATAAAGATTCTCTTCTCGAACCGCGGACCAATTCGTCTCGCGGAACTTTTCCGCTTTCCCGGGAATCTAGCACGTCGACGCTGACAATAAACATACAGAATATCCTCAAACTAGCTTAGCCTAATACAATCTAGCGTTGAAATTCCACCATCGTCGATTTTGACTGTCGGACCGATACGACTCACCGAAATTTCGTTATTTTCGGAATTGAGTACTACCCGAATCGGTAGTGTGACGTCACCCGTCTGTCCACCCCAATTTTTCGCATTATGATATGTTAGCTGAACATTAATTATTCCTATATTCGTGTATCAAATATTAAGTTTTACCGAATACCTTATAAGAATCTCAT
>NW_026531671.1:0-1267 GCF_026283585.1 Hylaeus volcanicus | reverse complement strand
CAAAGTTCCAGCGGCGTATTGCTTTCTTAAATGTCACTCCAAAGTGCCAGCGGCGTAATGCTATCTTAAATTTGATTTCAAGGTGCCAGCGCCGTATTGCTTTTTTAAATTTTATTTCAAAGTGCCAGCGGCGTATTGCCTTCTTAAATTTCACTCCAAAGTTCCAGCGGCGTAATGCTTCATTAAGTTTCACTCCAAAGTGCCAGCGGCGTATTGCTATCATAAATTTTATTTCAAAGTGCCAGAGGCGTATTGCTTTCTTAAATTTGATTTCAAGGTGCCAGCAGCGTATTGCTTTCTTAAATTTCACTTCAAAGTTCCAGCGGCGTATTGCTTTCTTAAATTTCACTCCGATGTGCCAGCGGCGTATTGCTATCATAAATTTTATTAAAAAGTGACAGCGGCGTATTGCGTTCTTAAATTCCACTCCAAGGTGCCAGAGGCGTAATGCTTCCTTAAATGTAACTCCAAAGTTCCAGCGGCGTAAAGCTACATTAAGTTTCATTCCAAAGTGCCAGCGGCGTATTGCTATCATAAATTTTATTTCAAAGTGCCAGAGGCGTATTGCTTTCTTAAATTCCACTCCAAGGTGCCAGAGGCGTAATGCTTCCTTAAATATCAGTTCCTTCCTTTTATTCCAAAGTGCCAGCTGCGTATTACTTTCTTAAATGTCACTCCAAAGTGCCAGAGGCGTATTGCTTCCTTCAATTTTAATCCAAAGTGCCAGCTGCGTTTTGTTTTCTCAAATTTCACTCCAACGTGCCATCGGCGTAATGCTCCATTAAATTTCACTCCAAAGTTCCAGCGGCGTATTGTTTTCTTAAATTTCACTTCAAAGTTACAGCGGCGTATTGCTTTCTTAAATTTCACTCCGATGTGCCAGCGGCGTATTGCTATCATAAATTTTATTAAAAAGTGCCAGCGGCGTATTGCGCTCTTAAATTCCACTCCAAGGTGCCAGAGGCGTAATGCTTCCTTAAATTTCACTCCAAAGTGCCAACGGCGTATTGCTTTCTTAAATGTCACTCCAAAGTGCCAGCGGCGTATTGCTATCTTAAATGTCACTCCAAAGTGCCAGCGGCGTATTGCCTTCTTAAATTTCACTCCAAAGTTCCAGCGGCGTAATGCTTGATTAAATATCAGTTCCTTCCTTTTATTCCAAAGTGCCAGCTGCGTATTGCTTTCTAAAATTTCACTCCGATGTGCCAGCGGCGTAATGATTCATTAAATTTCACTCCAAAGTGCCAACGGCGTATTGCTTTCTTAA
>NW_026531670.1:0-1033 GCF_026283585.1 Hylaeus volcanicus | reverse complement strand
CGCCGAGCGCGATGAGACTCGTTATATTTCCAAGTACCAGCGGCGTAATGCTTTCTACCTTGAACAACCCGTAAAAGCTGAAGTATCGTCCACAGACAAATTCCAATGCTTGATTCGGCTGTGACCAGACGCTCTGCTCTTGTTCCAATGATACTTCTTTCGATTCGGGTGTTATTCGATTCCGAAAATAATGAAATTTCGGCGAGTCGGATTGGTCCGACAGTCAAAATCGACGATGGTCGAATTTCAACGGTAGATTGTGTTAGGCTACGATAGTCTGAGGATATTCTGTATGTTTATTTTCAGCGTCGACGCGCTAGATTCACGGGAAAGTGAAAAATTTCCTCGAGACGTATTGGTCCGCCGTGCGCGAAGAGGCTCGTTATATTTCCAAGTACCAGCGGCGTATTGCTTTCTACCTTGAAAAACCCGTGAAAGCTGAAATATCGTCCACAGACAAATTCCAATGTTTGATTCGGCTGTGACTAGACGCTCTGCTCTTGTTCCAATGATACTTCTTTCGATTCGGGTGTTATTTTATTCCGAATAACGAAATTTCGGAGAGTCGTATTGGTCCGACAGTCAAAATCCACGATGGTCGAATTTCAACGGCAGATTTTGTTAGGCTAAGCTAGTTTGATGATATTCTGTATGTATATTGTCAGCATCTACGTGCTCGATTCACGGGAAAGTGAAAAAGTTCCTCGAGACGTATTGGTCCGCCGAGCGCGATGAGACTCATTATATTTCCAAGTATCAGCGGCGTATTGCTTTCTATCTTGAACAACCAGTAAAAGCTGAAATATCTTCCACAGACAAATTCCAATGCTTGATTCGGCTGTGACCAGACGCTCTGCTCGTGTTCCAATGATAGTTCTTTCGATTCGGGTGTTATTCGATTCCGAAAATAACGAAATTTCGGCGAGTCGTATTGGTCCGACAGTCAAAATCGACGATGGTCGAATTTCAACGGTAGATTGTGTTATGCTACGTTCGTTTGAGGATATTCCGTATGTATATAGTCAGCGTCGAC
>NW_026531669.1:0-1023 GCF_026283585.1 Hylaeus volcanicus | reverse complement strand
ATTGGCCTTATGAGTTGGCCTGAGAACTCATATAATATTTACAAAGATATTAAGAAATAAAGAGGTGATAACTAAGGGTTGGATTGGGTTTGTTCGGATAAGAGATATACAAAAAGACGGGATTTAAAGGTATCGAGGGTGGGGGCATGGCGAATACGAGAGGGAAGGGAATTCCAGAATGAGGTAGCACGGATGAGAAAGGATCTTTCAAAAGTGGTGGTGCGGAAGGATGGAGGATAGAGATTGGATAGGCGGGAACGGGTGTTACGAGTGTGAACTGAGTAGTTAAATTTGAGGAGTTGGAAAATGTAGGAAGGTTTCTGAGTCAGTATGGTTTGGTATAGGAAAGAACCAAGGAAGTACTGACGACGATAGCTTGGAAAGAGCCAACTCAACTCCTGGTAACAATGCGATATGCGTGAGACTCTGGGGATTCCGAGGATGAATCGAATGAAACAGTTCATAAGACGTTTAAGTTTAGCCTCGAGATCCCCAGAGATCCCGCCGTATACTAGACAACCATAGTCGAAGTGGGGGAATATAAGAGAGGAAACAAGGAGTTGTCGGGTCTTCAATGGTAGGAAATGGCGGGAAAGGTTGAACTGTCTGAGGATGAAGATGGAACGGCGTGTAATTTGAGAGATATGGTTTTTCCAGGAGAGGTTAGGGTCGAACGTGATTCCAAGGTTTTTCACAGAGGTGCAGTAGTTTATTGGGATATCGTCAAGGAAGAGGGTAGGGAAAGGAGCAGTGGAGCTGATAAGAGATTGGGAACCTATTACAATGGCTTTGGTTTTGCTGGGATTTAGGGAAAGTTTGTTAGTTTTAGCCCATGAGTTGATATTGTTTAAGTCAATTTGTAGTTTTTGGATGGCATCTCGAAGGTCAGGGGGTTTGAAGGAGAGGTAAATCTGGGCGTCGTCGGCATAGAGGTGGTATTTGGAGTGAGTAATGGAAAGAGGTAGGTCATTAATGTAAATAGAAAATAGAGTAGGTGATAAGGAGGAACCCTGAGGCACGCCG
>NW_026531668.1:0-1035 GCF_026283585.1 Hylaeus volcanicus | reverse complement strand
ACCAGCAAAATTATTTCCTGTGACTACTATATCATCTTGAAAACAAAAAACATTGGCAAACTGAGAAAGAAGCGACTCCATTGTCTTTTGAAAAATTGAAGCGGCTATCTTCACGCCAAATGGAAGTCTTTTCATGCGAAACAATCCTTTATGTGTGCTGAGAGTGCACAACTTTTGCGCATCATCATCCAGAACAAGTTGATTGTAGGCGCCAGATAAATCGAGTTTGGTGAACAATTGTCCTCCTTGCATTGAAGCGAAGATTTCCTCAATACGCGGTAGTGGATACCGAAAGTCTTTAAGGAATCGATTTATCGTTGACTTATAATCGCCACATATTCTGATTTCACCATCAGATTTTGGAATGGGTACAATTGGCGTACCCCAATCTGAGTCATTTACAGGTGTGATGATGTCTTGTTCGACTAACTGTTGTAACTGTTGCTCAATTTTCTCACGAAATGCCATCGGTATGGGTCTGGCCTTACAAAAAATTGGCGTGGCATCATTGATTAATGGAAGCTTGATAACAGTTGTGTTGCATTTCCCTAAACCACTTTTGAAAATTTCAGAAAAATCACTTTTGATTTGCGAGATGATCTCATCGTATGAATCTACAAAATTTACAGAATTGTTCGATTGCACTAGATCAAATTCAAATTTTCTCAAGAAATCACGGCCTATTAACGTTGGTCTATAATAATTGGTCACAACAATTCTTCCACACTCGATCCGTCCATGCAAATTAACACAAGCTTTGAACTCACCCAAAATATTTAATTGGTCACCTCCGTAGCCCGTGAATGGTTCTGTGCATGGTCGCAATATGCTTCGATCGAACAGTGAATTGAAGACCTGGATAGACATGAGAGAGCACGGAGCACCGGTATCACAGTCACATGTGTGGTCAATCCCATTAATGCCAACCGTTAGCCTGTACGGCAAATCCGCTCCGTTCCCGATCGAATACACGTGTTTCTTGCTTTCATCGAAATCACCAACTTCTCCGTGGTTAATGCTGTATACGGAATTCAA
>NW_026531667.1:0-1490 GCF_026283585.1 Hylaeus volcanicus | reverse complement strand
GTGAAAATAAAATTTAAGAAAGCATTACGCCGCTGGCATTTTGAAAATATAATTCAAGAAAGCATTACGCCGCTGGCACTGTGAAATGAAATTTAAGAATTCAATACGCCGCCGGCATTATGAAATAAAATTTAAGAAAGCATTTCGCCGCTGGCACTGTGAAATGAAATTTAAGATAACAATACGTCGCTGGCATTATGAAATAATATTTATGATTGCAATACGACGCTGGCACTGTGAAATGAAATTGAAGAAAACAATTCGCCGCTGGCACTTTGAAATAATATTTATGATAGCAGTACGACGCTGGAAACTTGAAATAAAATTTAAGGAAGCAATACGCTCCTGGTACCTTGATATAAACTTTAGACAAGCAATACGCCGCTGGCAGTTTGAAAGAAAATTTAAGAATGCAGTACGCCGCTGGCATTGTGAAAATAATATATAAGAAAGCAATACGCCGCTGGTACTTTGAAATAAAATTTAAGAAGGCAATACGCTGCTGGCATTGTGAAAATAAAATTTAAGAAAGCATTATGCCGCTGACACATTGGAATAAAATTAAAGAAAGCATTACGCCCCTGGCACTGTGAAATGAAATTTAAGAAAGCATTACGTCTCTGGCATTTTGAAAATAATATTTAAGAAAGCATTACGCCGCTGGTACTTTGAAATAATATTTAAGAAAGCAATACGCTGCTGGCATAGTGAAAATAAAATTTAAGAAAGCAATAAGCCGCTGGCACATTGAAATAAAATTAAAGAAAGCATTACGCCCCTGGCACTGTGAAATGAAATTGATGAAAGCTTTATGCCGCTGGAATTTCGAAATAAAATTTAAGAAAGCATTAAGTCTCTGGCACTGTGAAATGAAATTTAAGAAAACAATACGCCGCTGGTAATTTGAAATGAAATTTAAGAAAGCAATACGCCGCTGGCATTGTGAAAATAAAATTTATGAAAGCTTTATGCCGCTGGAATTTCGAAATAAAATTTAAGAAAGCATTAAGTCTCTGGCACTGTGAAATGAAATTTAAGAAAACAATACGCCACTGGCAATTTGAAATAATATTTAAGAAAGCAATACGCCGCTGGCATTTTGAAAATAAAATTCAAGAAAGCATTACGCCGCTGGCACTGTGAAATGAAATTTAAGAAATCAATACGCCGCCGGCATTTTGAAATATAATTAAAGCAAGCATTACGACACTAGCACTGTGAATTGAAATTTAAGAAAGCAATACGCCGCCGGCACTGTGAAATGAAATTTAAGAAAACAATACGCCGCTGGCACTTTGAAGTAAACATTAGACAAGCAACATGCCGCTGGCACTGTGAAATGAAATTTAAGAAAGCAATACGCCGCTGGCATTGTGAAAATAATATATAAGAAAACAATACGCCGCTGGTACTTTGAAATAAAATTTAAGAAAGCCATACGCTGCTGGCATTGTGAAAATAAAATTTAAGAAAGAATTACGTCGCTGGCA
>NW_026531666.1:0-2059 GCF_026283585.1 Hylaeus volcanicus | reverse complement strand
ATGGAAATTGTACGGTTTGCCTTCAAGTGGTGCAATGAATGTGGAAAGTTCGACACTAACACACATCCTATCTAGGAACTGTGTGCGAAGTCCTAACGAAAGTATTCATCCTCTTAGGCTATTCAGTATAGTGAGTACATAAACCGATAGACGCTACGGATACTATGCAATCCAGAGGCAAACTTCGTTGAGCGCAGCCTACTTCGGAATGTACGTATCTTTGATTCGGGAATCCGTTTAAGAAGTGGCTAGGTTAGAAATTGCATATGCTGGAACCAGGGTTTCTGGCAATGGAAAGTTGTTGTGCTTAGGTGTCCGCAACATCTTTTTTCTAATGCAGCAATGCATCACAATTTGCAAAGCGAAGTATTATAGGCAAATTGGAAAGTGTCGTGGGCATGCATTTGTCCAGCTTCACAAAGGGAAGTTTGTTACTCTTAAGTGGTTGTAACATCTTTTGACAACAACCGAGATATGACTCAGAACAAGCCGAAACTCCTGGTTCCATACACGAAAGTTGTTGCTCTTAAGTGTTAGCAATATCTTTTTAGAAATATCCTTATCACAATCGGTGCCAGAGTGCTACTAGTTCTCGACCGATTTGAAGGGAGGCAACCTTTCCCAGAGACCAGTGGCTCTATAACCTGCACTGGAAGAGAGTTTTCATACTTAAGTGCTATGACATCTGTTGATATTGCCGCAAGACAACACACCTAGTCGATCGTAATTAGCACTATTGTGTCGAGCTCAATGGGAAATGTCGATAACAACATTGAGCCAGAGGTTTGTCCATGGCCCTCTGATCGATCAGTATTCGCTAAAATCATAGTCTTAAACGACATTTGTTTGGAATTATCACCATTATAAGGGTGGAATCGTGGCATGGCGCCGAATCATTCCTATTGATGGAGGTCGGGACTGGTTGTACCACCCAACTTTCCGTCAATACCTGACCGATGAAATAACTGTAGGACACGATCTTTGTATGTTTTGAAACTGCAACAACCATTTCGACATGCGCGAAAGAGGTCAGCACATGCAAAGGCGAAGTTCAAGCAGCATCAAACCAGGGGTAACTGTAGAGTCTTTGAATGCCTGACAATCTCGCATATCCGATATGGGAGGTTAATGGGGTTTTCTGTCCCTAACCAACAGGACGTGTGAGCACAAGGCCTTGCAAGCCGTTGCTTACTTGAACAATTAGTTCCGCAGGTAAAACTAACAATAATAATAATCGTGGCAGGACGGCGGTGACACACGATGACACCAATGTTCGGATGTCTGCAGCTGAGGGAGTCAGTGGCTCAGACGTGACTAATAGCGGTTCTGACGTAAGCTGGCCATGCGGGTATTGTGATCGTTCTTTTGGGACGAAAATCGGTCTGGGCCAACACAAGAGACATGCTCATGCCAATGAGCTAAATTGCGAACGCCAAGAGTACCAACGTCCATCTAGGGGTACTGGCCAACGCAAGGTGATCTCGTCTCGAAGACAATGGACGCAGAGCGAAATCATTTCTCTTGTAAAGTTCCAACTTGATCTGCGTAAAGCAAATCCTGGCATGAATGAGATGATTATGAACGAGAAACTAGCAAAACTGCTTCCCGGCAGATCAGCCGAGGCCATAAAATGTATGAAGAAGAGTGACAAATACATCAGTACACTTTCTCATGTGGCTAAAGCACTCCGAGAAGCTGCTCGTGCTCGTACGCGCGAAACGCTCATAAAAACAGTCGTGGAAACTCCGGTTCCCCCGGCAATAACGTTGCCTCAAGCACTCACAATGCAAGAGGAGAGCTTAGTAGCGGCCGTTGAAAGCAATAACAATTGCCTCATCCCAGGAGCCGACTCTCAAGAGAATGGTAACATTCTGTCGGTTGACGCTCAAGTCTCCTCGCAATCCCGCGAAACACTCGAAATTACAGTCGAGGAGACTACGGTTCCCTCCACAATAACGTTGCCTCAAGCACTCACAATGCAAGAGGAGAGTTTAGTAGCGGTCGATGAAGTGAATGAACATGAACATACACCAGGGGGAGACCAGATCAAGGAATCAAG
>NW_026531665.1:0-1278 GCF_026283585.1 Hylaeus volcanicus | reverse complement strand
ATACGAGGGTCGCTGCATAAGTTTCTGGCCTAACCTATTTCTAGTGTTTTCAGATGCAATCTGACGGTTCCATCGGAAATTTTGACATTTTTTAGGCTAAAAAACACTATAGCAGGGATTGTTTTACATTACTGGGTGTGTCTAAGCCTCCTTTCCAAGGGATACCTGGAAAAATCGTAAATTTCAACAATAAACTTCATTTTTCGATATGGGAAAAATTGATTATTCTGTTGTTAACCACCTAAAAAACTTCGTTTATCCTCAATTTAATAATTTCTGGCTAACGAAACCATTATTTTATATTTTGGGCCTGCAAATATTCGATTGAATGAAGGCATGTCAAAAGGTGAAAATTCATGAAGTGACAGATAGTTCCCAGTTTTTGGCCCATTTTCTGAATATTTTCATTCCAAAAATGTCCGCTTTATTCAGAATTCATGGCACTACAATTCCAAAGTATAATAACAGTCATGTAAATCATTTTTTCCCAGAACGAAGCATTGCAATTTGCGAAAATCGTCTGTTTTTTCAGAAATAAGGAAAATTTTCTGTTATTTTCAAACACGATACTATCACTAAAACCTTCTGGGATGACATGCTATACTCATAAATGATAATTTTGTAATCTCTAGTGACGATTGAGGGTTTTTCAGCCTATCAAAATTGCATTATTGAGAGTTTGTAGGCCTATTTTTGTCCAAAACTCTTTTTTTTGGTTGAAAACATATTTGGAGGTTTTGACATGTGAAAGGCATTTACGTCACTAAAACCACATGTAATATTGACCTCATGCATGTCATACTAATGCCAAAGGATGCCCCAATCTCACTATAAGTCGTATGAGAATATTCCACCTTTAGGTTTCGCACAGCATCAATGTGTTCCGGCGTTACAGCTGATATTTTACGACTTTCCTGCGGACTCATTTTTGAGTGAGCTTCGTCAACATTTAAAATCGTTATATCACCTCTAAATACTTGGAATGGACCGAGTTTTATCACCCAAAGCGAATTTGAGGCTATCACGGCACTCTTGTTGAGTTAGTCCCTCTCAAAAATCGGAAAAAATCATTGCACTAAAATGTTTGCGGAAAAATTCAATTTTTTCATCAAATTGAAATATTCAAGCTCATAAAACACCACGATCCGTAGTGAATCAACAGTTGACGTCTGAGGAAACTTAGCTTAAAAAAGGTCAAACTTTTTGACTGACCCAAAGTTTTGCTTCGGAAAACACTAGAACTAGGTTAGGCCAGAAACTTAAGCAGCAACCTACGTA
>NW_026531664.1:0-14254 GCF_026283585.1 Hylaeus volcanicus | reverse complement strand
ATATAAATATTAATATATATATTATATTAAAATAATAATATAAAAAAAAAAAAAAATTATTATTGTTTTAATATATATTTTTATATTTATAATATATAAAATATATTTAAAAAAAATTATTTTAATATTTATAATTAATATTTTATTATATAATAATTTTAGTAAAATTATTATTATAAATAATATTGTGCCAGCATTTGCGGTTATACTTTAATAATTAATATATTTAAGAATTTAAATTTTATAGTTTAAAATTATTTGGTGAAATAATATAAATTTTAATTAAAAATATTATTATTTAAACTAGGATTAGATACCCTATTATTAATAATTTTTTTTTAATTATTATTTTTAATAAAAAAATTAAATAAATTGGCAGTATTTTTTAAAATTAGAGGATTTTGTTTATTAATAGATAATACACAATAAAATTTATTTATATTATATTAAATTGTATATTGTTGTCAAAAAATTATTTTTAAAAAATATTATTTTAATATTTTTTTAAATATTATGTCAAATCATAATTCATTATATATATATAATTAAAATGAGATACATTAATATTAATTTATTGGTTTAAATTTTGTAATTAATTTAATAAAGTGGATTTAAAATTAAATTTTAATAAATTTTATTTTTGAATTAATTTTAAAAATATGTACATATTGCCCGTCGCTTTTAATAAATTAAATTAAGATAAGTCGAAACAAAGTAAATATATTGGAAATTATATTTAGAAAATTAAATTTATTAAAATTTTATTTACAATAAAATGATTATTTAATTTATATTAAATTAAATTTAAAAATTTTTATATTTATTTTTTTTTTTAAAATAATTTTTAAAAATATTTTTTTTTTAATAGTAAATTTTAAAGAAATTTTTATTTTAAATATAAATTAATTTTATAATTTATAATTTATTTATATAAAAAAATAATTAATTTTTAGTACCTTTTGTATCAGGGTTATTTAATATATATTATATATTTAATATTCTCGAATTAAAAAGATTTATTTAATTATAAATTTTATTGTAATATAAATATAAATAATAATTTTATTGAAATGAAATATTATTCGAATTTTAATATATCTAGTTTTTTTAAAAATAAATTTAATTTAATTAATTATTATATATTTTATTTTTATTATTATTATATAATATATTTATTACTTAAATTAGGGATTAACTTAATTTAATAAGTTAAAAATTTAAATTTATTTATTTTTATATATTAATTATTTAATAATTATTATTAAAAAAAATGTTATAATTTATTTTATTTTTTATTTATTTTTAATTAAATTTTATTATTTATAAAAAATAAAAATTAAATTAATCTTTATTTTTTAAATTGAATAAATTAGTAAAATTTTAAAAATAAATTTTAAGAATTCGGCAAATTTTATATTCACTTGTTTATCAAAAACATGGTTTTTATATTTTGTTAGAGATTTAGCCTGCCCAGTGAAAATTTTTAAAGGCCGCAGTATATTGACTGTGCTAAGGTAGCATAGTAATTAGGTTTTTAATTGAAATCTTGAATGAATGGTTGAATGAAATATAAACTTTTTTATTTTTATTAATTGAATTTTATTTATTAGTGAAAAAGCTAATTTTTATTAATGGGACGAGAAGACCCTATAGAATTTTATAATTATTATTTTAATTTATTAATATAATTTTTATAATTTAATTAATTAAATTATTTTATTGGGGAGATATTTAAATTTATTTAACTTTAATTTTTAAATTCATTAATTTTTGTAAAATTGATCTTTTTTTATAGATTAAAAAATTAAATTACCTTAGGGATAACAGCATAATTTTTTTAAAAAGTTCTTATTTTTAAAATATTTTATGACCTCGATGTTGGATTAAAATAATTTTTATATGAAGATATATAGTTAATAAGTCTGTTCGACTTTTAAATTTTTACATGATCTGAGTTCAAACCGGTGTGAGCCAGGTTGGTTTCTATCTATTAAATTAAATTTAAAATTTAGTACGAAAGGATTAATTTTAAAAAACTCTTTTTAATTTTAGTAATTTGGCAGATCTAATGTAATAAATTTAGAATTTATATATAAATTTTAATTTTTTTTAAAAGTTTTATTATTATATTTTTTTTTTTAATTATAATTATAATTAGAGTTACTTTTTTAACTTTATTAGAGCAGAAAGCTTTAAGATATATTCAAATTCGTAAAGGACCTAATAAAGTTGGATTTATTGGTATTTTTCAACCTTTTTGTGATGCTATTAAATTATTTACAAAGGAATTTACCTTGCCTATTTATTCTAATTATTTAATTTATTATTTTTGTCCTATTTTTTCTTTAATTTTTTCTTTATTTATTTGACTTAGATTTCCTTTTTTATTTAATTGTTTTTCTTTTAATTTAATATATATATTTATATTTAGATGTATAAGAGTTGGTGTTTATTTTATTATATTCTCTGGTTGATCTTCTAACTCTAATTATTCTTTATTAGGAAGTTTACGTGCTATTGCTCAAACTATTTCTTATGAAGTATGTATAATTTTATTTTTTTTAAGTTTTATTTTTTTAATTTTAAGTCTAAATATTAATAAATTTTTTATTTATCAAGAATATTTTAGATTTATTTTTTTAAATTTAATAATTATTTTTATTTTATTT
The DNA here is from genome assembly GCF_026283585.1 of Hylaeus volcanicus. Taxonomy (NCBI): domain Eukaryota; kingdom Metazoa; phylum Arthropoda; class Insecta; order Hymenoptera; family Colletidae; genus Hylaeus; species Hylaeus volcanicus. Next base: position 11,585 of record NW_026531664.1, on the reverse strand, counting down.
ATTATTTTTTTAGCTGAAACTAATCGAGCTCCATTTGATTTTGCTGAAGGAGAATCTGAATTAGTCTCTGGGTTTAATGTAGAATATAGAAGAGGGGGGTTTGCTTTAATTTTTTTAGCTGAATATTCTATAATTTTATTTTTAAGAATAATTTTTAGATTTATATTTTTATTTAATTCTTATTTATATTTATTTTTTTATTTAAAATTAATATTTATTTCTTTTTTATTTATTTGAGTTCGTGGGGCATTTCCTCGATTTCGTTATGATAAATTAATATATTTAACTTGAAAATTATATTTACCTATTTCTCTCTTTTTATTAATTTTTACCTATAGTTTAAAAATTTTATTATATTAATTTTAATTATTAATATTTTTTGTTTTCAAAACAAATTCTTTTTTTAAGATAAATTATTTAATTTAATAAATTATATTATCATAAAATTTTTGTATTATTGGATTTATTAAATAGATTGAAAAATAAATTAGAGATAGAATTTGTCCTACTATAATAAAAGGTTCCTCTACTGGTCGTATTCCGATTCAAGTTAATAAAAGAATTGTAGAAATTAATAATCAAAATATAATTTTTCTAATTGGATAAAATTGATTACTTTTTATTTTTCTTATATTTAATATTGGTATAAAAAATAAAATAATAATTGATATTAATAGTGCAATTACTCCTCCTAGTTTTCTAGGAATTGATCGTAAGATTGCATATGCGAATAAAAAATATCATTCTGGTTGAATATGTTCAGGAGTTACTAATGGATTAGCTAAAATAAAATTATCTCTATCTCCTAAAATATATGGGTAAAATGAAATAATAAAAAATAAAATAATAAATAAAAATATAAATCCTATAAAATCTTTAATTGAAAAAAATGGATTAAAAGAAATTTTTTTTATATTTCTATTAATTCCTAATGGATTATTAGATCCTGTTAAATGTAAAAAAAATAAATGTATAATAGTAATAGCTATAATAATAAATGGTAATAAAAAATGAATACAAAAAAATCGAGTAAGAGTTGGATTTCTAACTGAAAATCCTCCTCAAATTCATTGAACTAAGTAATTTCCTAAATAAGGAATAGATGATAAAAGGTTAGTAATTACTGTAGACCCTCAAAATGATATTTGTCCTCAGGGTAAGACATAACCTATGAATGCAGTTCCTATAATTACTAATAATATAATTACTCCAATATTTCAAGTTTCTTTAAATATAAATGATTTAAAATATATTCCTCGACCAATATGAAAATATAGACAAAAAAAAATATTGATGCTCCATTAGCATGAATATTTCGAAATATAAATCCATTTCATGCTTCATTTATAATATTATTTACTCTATTGAATGCTAATAAAGTATCTGGAGTATAACGAAATGCTAAAAATAATCCTCTAATAATTTGAATAATTAAACATAATCCTAATAGAGATCCTAAATTTCAAAATAAATTAATATTAATAGGGGTAGGTAGGTTAATTAATGAGTTGTTAATAATAGATATAATTGGATGATTTTTTTTTAATATAAATATTATAAAATTGTTTTAATAGGTCCTATAAAGAAATTAGTAATTTTTACTACAATAATTATTATTATAAATAAATAAATAATTAATATTAAATTAATTAAATAATTAGGAAAATTATAAAATTTTAAATTATAAATTAAATTTTCTTTTATTAATCAATTATAATTTTTTAATATTATCTCATTATTTTCTATAAGTAAATTTTTATGTTTAAAAAAAAATAATACTAAAAATAATAATAATATTATTATTAAATATTTTTTTAAAGTTAATGAAAAAAATTTATTATTATAAATTAAAGAAATTACATAAATGAATAAAATAAAAAGTCCCCCAATAAATACTAAGAAAATAATATAAGAAAATCAAAAAGAATAGTAAATTTTTCCTATTACTATAATTAAATTAATTGATTGAATTATTATAATAATTCCTATAATTAATGGATTATTAAAATTTAAAAATAAAATATTAATTATAAATATAAAAAATAAAAAAATTTTATATTTATAATTTACAAAATTATTATTTTATTTTAAATTAAATAGTTTATTTAAAATTTTAATTTTGGAAATTAAAGATTTTTTTTAATTATATATTTAAATTTAGAGTATTTTTTATTTTTATTTTTTTTTTTTTTGTGGTATATTAGTTTTTTTTTTAATTTTAAATATTTATTAATTAATTTATTAAGTATTGAATTTATAATATTAAGTTTATTTTTTAATATTTATTTAAATTTAATTATCTTTAACTATGAAATATTTTTTTTAATAGTTTTTTTAAGGTTTATAGTTTGTGAGGGGGTTTTAGGTTTATCTTTATTAATTTCTATAGTTCGAATTTTAGGTAATTCAAATATTCAAAATTTATATTTATTGAAAATTTAATTTATGTTAAAATTTTTGTTAGTATTATTTATTTATTTTTTTTTTTAAGGTTTTGAAATTTTATATATTTAATAATTTTTATTTATTTAATTATTATAGTATTTTATTATCCTTCTTTTTTTTTTATAAATTTTAATAATTTATTTTTTTTTGATAATTTAAATTATTGATTAGTTATATTAACTTTATGAATTTCTTTTTTAATAATTTTATCTATAAATTTAATCAAGTTTAATTTTAATTTTTTTAATCTGGTTATTTTTATGATTTATTTTATAGTCTTATTTTTATTATTTTCTTTTTTTACTTTTAATTATTTGTTTTTTTATATTTTTTTTGAGATAAGGTTAATTCCTATTTTATATTTAATTTTAGGTTGAGGATATCAACCAGAACGGATTTTAGCTGGATTTTATTTATTATTTTACACTTTATTTGCTTCTTTACCTTTATTGTTAGGTATTATATTTATTAATAATTTTTTAAAAAGTTTAGTTATATATAATTTTTATTTAATTATTTTTAATGAATTATTATATTATAGACTTATTATAGCTTTTTTAGTTAAAATACCTATATTTTTAGTTCATTTATGGTTACCTAAGGCTCATGTAGAAGCTCCCGTTTCTGGTTCAATAATTTTAGCAGCAATTTTATTGAAGTTAGGGGGTTATGGATTATTACGAGTTTTTATATTTTTAATTAAATTTAAAAATTTAAATTTATTTTTTATATTATTAAGAATTTTAGGAGGGGTTTTAATCAGTTTAAATTGCTTACGTCAATTAGATTTAAAAATATTAATTGCATATTCATCTGTAGCTCATATAGGTTTAGTTTTAGGGGGTCTTTTTTCTTTAACTTATTGGGGCATTAGGGGAACATTTTTAATAATAATTGCTCATGGTTTATGCTCCTCTGGTTTATTTTGTTTGGCTAATATTTCTTATGAGCGTTTAATAAGTCGAAGTTTATTAATTAATAAAGGTATAATAAATTTTATACCTTCTTTGGCTTTATGGTGGTTTTTAATGTCTTCTAGAAATATATCTGCTCCTTTATCTTTAAATTTAATTTCTGAAATTAAATTAATTAATAGAATTATATCTTTATCTTTATATAATATAGTTTTATTAATGTTTTTATGTTTTTTTAGAGCTTCTTATAGTTATTATTTATATGCCTATAGTCAACATGGAATATTTTACTCTAGGCTTTTTAGATTTTCTAATAATAATCAACGGGAATTTTTATTAGTTTTTTTTCATTGATTTCCTTTAAATATTTTGTTTTTAAAAGTTTTATTTTATTTTTAATGTTATATATTTAAATTTTAAAAATTTTAAATTAAAATAAATATAGTTTAATAAAAATTTTAATTTGTGAATTTAAAGATAATAATTATTTACTTATATATATTTTTTTTTATTTTATTTTTTAGTATATTATTTTTTTTTTTATTTTTGTATTTTATTATAAAAGATTTGATTTATTTTTTTGAATGAGAGATTATAAATTTTAATTCTTGCAATTATACTTTAAATTTTATATTTGATTGAATAAGATTTTTATTTATATCTTTTGTTTTATTTATTTCTTCTATAGTAATTTTTTATAGATGAGAATATATAAATTTAGATAAAAATAAAATTCGTTTTATTTATTTAGTATTTTTATTTATTTTATCTATAATGTTTTTAATTATTTCCCCTAGATTAATTTCTATTCTTTTAGGTTGAGATGGTTTAGGGTTGGTTTCTTATTGTTTAGTAATTTATTTTCAAAATTATAAATCTTATAATGCCGGTATATTAACTGCTTTATCTAATCGGATTGGAGATGTTGCTTTATTAATTTCTATTTCTTTAATATTTAATTTAGGAAGTTGAAGGTTTTATTTTTATTTAGAATTTATAAATTTAAATTGAATTTTTTTATTAATAATTATTATGGCTTCTATAACTAAAAGGGCTCAAATTCCATTTTCTTCTTGATTACCAGCAGCTATAGCTGCTCCAACTCCTGTTTCTGCTTTAGTACATTCATCAACTCTTGTTACTGCGGGAGTTTATTTATTAATTCGATTTAATCATTATTTAATTTATAATAAAATTTACTTATTTTTTTTTTTATTATTAGGAAGTTTAACTATATTAATATCTGGTTTAGGGGCAAATTATGAAATAGATTTTAAAAAAATTATTGCGTTATCTACATTAAGTCAATTAGGGTTAATAATAAGAATTTTATCTTTAGGTTATGTAAAATTGGCTTTTTTTCATTTACTAACTCATGCTTTATTTAAAGCTTTATTATTTTTATGTGCAGGGGTTTTTATTCATAGAATAATAAATTTTCAAGATATTCGATTTTCAGGAGGATTCTCTAATCAATTAATTATTGTATTAATTTATTTTAATATCTCTAGGTTAGCTTTATGCGGGATACCTTTTTTAGCGGGATTTTATTCAAAGGATATAATTTTAGAATTTGTATTAATATCTAATGTAAATATTATGATTTTTTTTTTTTTTTTTCAACTGGTTTAACAGTTATATATTCTTTTCGTTTAATTAATTATTGTTTGATTGATTTTTTAGGTTTTATGATTGTTTCAATAGGTGAAAGTAGTTTTATATTATTTCCTATAAGATTTTTAATATTTTTATCTATTTTTGGTGGTTCGATATTAATATGATTTATTTTTCCTTTTTTTAATTTAGTTTTGTTAAGATTAAATTTTAAATTATTAACATTAATTGTTTGTTTTTTAGGTTTAATATTTGGTATATTAATATTTAATTTTAAAAATTTTTATTATTTAAATTTTTTATTTTTAAAATTTAAATTTTATTTTTCTTTAATGTGGTTTATACCTATTATTTTTTGTTTTTATTTGAATTTTTTAGTTTTAAAATTTATTAATAAATATAAGTTTTATTTGGATTTAGGTTGAATAGAATTTTTAGGAGGTCTTTCTTTTAAGAATTTTAATTATATTTATTTTTTTAGTTTTTTTAAATTTTATAATTTTTTTTATTTGGTTGTTTTATTAGTTATAATTTTATTTTTATATTAATAATAATTGAGAAAATTATTATTTAAATGGCTGATAAAAGTAATAAATTGATATTTTATATATATATAATTATTATTTAAATGGCTGATAAAAGTAATAAATTGAAAATTTATATATAAGTAAATTATATATAATTATATATAATAATATAATTTAATAGAATTTTAACTATTATTAATTAAGTTAGAAGCTTAATATATAAATTATATATATTGAAAATATAATGTTTTATTTTAAACTAATAATTTATAAAATTTATTATTTCGAAGATAATTTCATTATTTATGATAATAATAAATTTTATATTAGCAATATATGTGTTTTTTTTAAACTAAATATTTTTAAGTTCAATTTAATGCTCCATTATTTCATTCATGAATTAATCCAATAATTAAAATAATAATAAATATAGTTCTTGAATAAAATCAAATCATTATATTTGAAAATTTTATAGATATAAATATTGGTATTAATAATGCAATTTCAATATCAAAAATTAAAAAGATAATGGTAATTAAAAAAAATCGAATTGAAAAAGGTATTCGTTTAAAATAAATTGGATTAAATCCACATTCAAATGGTGATATTTTTTCTATATTTATTTTTATTTTTATTGATAATGTAATTGATAATTTTATAATTAATATAGAAATAAATATTCTTAAAATAAAAATTGTTAAAAAAATATAAATTAATTAGAATTAATTAATCCAATAATATTATTAACAGTAATATACCTCTTTTTGGTTTTAATAAAACTTTATAATTGGAAATTATATATACTTTTTATATTAATTAATTATTAATTTCCTCATCAATAAATTGAAATATATAAAAATAATCAAACAATATCTACAAAATGTCAGTATCAAGCTGCAGCTTCAAAACCAAAATGATGATTATTTGAAAAATGAATTAATAAGTTTCGTATAAAACAAATAGTTAAGAAAATTGTTCCAATTAAAACATGAAGTCCATGAAATCCTGTAGCTAAAAAGAATGTTGATCCATAAGATGAATCAGAAATATTAAATGGAGCTTCTAAATATTCAAATAATTGTAATATAGAAAAATAAATTCCCAATAAAATTGTAATTATTAATCTATAAAATAATTGTTTATAGTTATTATTAATTAATCTATGATGAGCTCATGTAACTGAAATTCCAGATGTTAGTAAAATTACTGTATTTAATAATGGAATTATAAATGGGTTAAAAACTTTAATTCCTGTAGGAGGTCATTTTATTCCTAATTCAATTATTTGAGTTAATCTTAAATGAAAAAATCTTCAAAAGAAAGAAATAAAAAAAAATTTCAGAAATAATAAATAAAATTATTCCTAATTTTATTCCTAATAAAACATTAAATGAGTGAAATCCTTGTAACGTTCTTTCTCGTGAAATATCTCGTCATCATTGATATATAATTATTAGTGTAATTGTAATTGCTATAAAATAAGTTATATTATATTTATTATAAAATATATTAATAGTAGCTGTTAATAGAATTATTGTTCTTAAAGATCCAATTAATGGTCATGGACTATAATTAACTAAATGAAAATTATGATTGTAATTAATTTTAAATTTCTCTAGCGTATAAGGTAATTAATACAGAAAATACATAAGATTGAATAATAGCTACTGCTGATTCTAATATTAATAAAATTATTTGAATTATTAATAAAATAGGTAAAAATAAAATTATTAATTTTGGTCCTATATTTCCTAATAATGTTAATAGTAAGTGTCCTGCAATTATATTTGCTGTTAATCGAATAGTTAGTGTAATTGGTCGAATGATGTTTCTGATTGATTCAATTAATACTATAAATGGAATTAATACATTAGGTGTTCCTTGAGGTACAAGATGGATAAATATATGATTTGTTAAATTAATTCATCCATAAATTATTATTCCTAATCATAGAGGAAATGCTAATGTTAAATTAATAGATAAATGTCTAGTTCTTGTAAAAATATAAGGAAATAGACCTAAAAAATTATTTATTAAAATAAATATAAATAGTGAAATAAATAATAGATTAAAATTATTATTTTTTTTTTTTACAATAATTTTAAATTCATTAAATAATATATTTAATAATTTAGAGTAAATTAAATTTAAATTATTAGGTATTAATCAATATAGATTGGGAATTATTAAAATAATAAATATAATTGATAATCAATTTATAGATAAATTTATTAAAATTTTTGTAGATGGATCAAATATAGAAAATAGATTTGTTATCATTTTCAATTTTTATTGTTTTTTTTTTTTATTTTTATATTTTTGTTTAAATTATAATTAAAAAAGAAATAATTTATAATATTAATTATTATTAAAATTAAGTTTAAAATTATATATAATATTAATCAATTTATTGGTTTTATTTGAGGAATTATAAAATTTTAATTTGACAAATTAATGTTATTTTTTAACTATTTTTTTTTATATATTTTAGTTTAAAAAACTAATACTTTTATCAGTCAAATTATTTAATTATTATTATTTAATCATTTTAAAAAATATTTTAATGAAATTCTTTCTAATGTAATTGGTATAAATGAATGATTTGCCCCACAAATTTCTGAACATTGTCCAAAAAAAATTCTTGATCGATTAATTATAAAATTGATTTGATTTAATCGTCCAGGAGTTGCATCTACTTTAACCCCTAAAGATGGGACAGTTCATGAATGTAACACATCTGCTGCTGTTACTATAATTCGAATAAAATAATTAAATGGAATAATTAATCGGTTATCTGTTTCTAATAATCGAAAATTTCTATTATTTATATCATTTTGATTAATTATATAAGAGTCAAATTCTAAATTAAAATTTGAATATTCATATTTTCAATATCATTGATGTCCAATTGTTTTGATTGAAATAAATGGTTTATTAGTTTCTTCTAATAAATATAATAATTTTAAAGATGGAAAAGCAATAAATAATAAAATAATTGCTGGTATAATAGTTCAAATAATTTCAATTGTTTGCCCTGATAGAAGAAAATAATTATTATAATTATTAAATAATATTGAAATTATAATATAACCTACTATATTAGTAATTAAAATTAAAATTAATATTGAATGATCATGAAAAAAAATTAATTGTTCTATTAAAGGAGAATTTCTGTTTTGTAAATTTAAATTAGATCATGATATAATTTTAAAAGATATATTATCTTATATATGAATTTTAAATTCATTTCATTTATTCTGACATTTTTAAAATATGAAATAATAGGAATTTCATTATATCTATGATCTGTAGGAGGATATTTTTGTATTCATTCAATTGATGTATTTATTTGATTAGGGAAAATAATTTTTTTATAATTAATTATTCTTTCTCATAAAATAAAAATAAAAAATAAAATTCTAATTATAGAAATAGAAGATCCTAAAGATGAAATAATGTTTCATATTAAAAATGAATCAGGAAAATCAGAATATCGACGAGGTATTCCTGATAAACCTAAAAAATGTTGGGGAAAAAATGTTAAATTTACTCCAATAAATATAATAAAAAATTGAATTTTTAATATTATATTATTTAAATAAAGACCAGTAAATAAAGGGTATCAGTGAATAAATCTTATTATAATTGCAAAAACAGCTCCTATTGAAAGAACATAATGAAAATGTGCTACTACATAATAAGTATCATGTAAAATAATATCAATTGATGAATTAGCTAAAATTACTCCAGTAATTCCACCTATGGTAAATAAAAAAATGAATCCTAGGGCTCAAATTATTGATGGGTTATAATTTATTTGTCTTCCTTGAATTGTGGCTAATCATCTAAATACTTTAATTCCAGTAGGAATAGCAATAATTATTGTTGCTGAAGTAAAATAAGCTCGAGTATCTACTTCTATTCCGACAGTAAATATATGATGTGCTCATACAATAAATCCAAGAAATCCAATAGAAATTATAGCATAAATTATTCCTAATACTCCAAATGTTTCCTTTTTTCTTCTTTCTTGAAAGATAATGTGTGAAATTATTCCAAATCCTGGTAAAATTAAAATATATACTTCTGGATGTCCAAAGAATCAAAATAAATGTTGATAAAGAACTGGATCTCCTCCTCCTATAGGATCAAAAAATGATGTATTAAGATTTCGATCTGTTAATAATATAGTAATTGCTCCTGCTAATACTGGTAATGATAATAAAAGTAAAACTGTTGTAATTAAAATTGATCAAACAAATAATGAAATTTGATCAAATTTTAAAAATTTAATTTTTATATTTAATATAGTTGAAATAAAATTAATAGCTCCTAAAATTGAAGAAATTCCTGCAATATGAAGAGAAAAAATAGAAAAATCTACTGATGATCCTGTATGAGCAATAATAGATGAAAGGGGTGGATAAACTGTTCAACCAGTTCCTGTTCCAGTTTCTACTATTCTTCTAATTAATAATAAAGATAAAGATGGGGGTAATAATCAAAATCTTATATTATTTATTCGTGGAAATGCTATATCTGGGGCTCCTAGTATAATAGGGATTAATCAATTTCCAAATCCTCCAATTAAAATTGGTATTACTATAAAAAAAATTATAATAAAAGCATGAGCTGTTACAATTACATTATAAATTTGATCATTTCCAATTAAATTAGATACTGTTCTTAATTCTAATCGAATTAAAATTCTTAATGATGTTCCAATTATTCCTGCTCAAATACCAAATAAAAAATATAATGTTCCAATATCTTTATGGTTAGTAGATAATAATCATTTTTTAATTAAATTAAATGGCTGATAAAAGTAATAAATTGTAAATTTATAAATAAATTTTATTTATAATTAAATTGCAAATTTAATTTTAATTATTTTTTTTTAATAATTTAAAATTTTAAATTTTGAAGATTTATAGTTTATTTAACTTAAATTTTATTAATTTAAAAATATTATTAATATTAATAAAAAATTATTTAAAATTATTATTTTTATTAATTTAAATATTAATATTAAATTATTTTTTTTTTTTATTAAATTAATTTTTATTGAATTTAATAAGATAAATGAAATAATAATTCGTAAATATATAAATAATGAAATTATTGTAAATAAAATTATTAATAATAAAATTATTAAATTATTTATTTTAGTAATAATTATTAATTTAGGATAAAATCCTAAAAATGGAGGTAGTCCCCCTAGTGATAAAAAATTTATAAAGATAAATATTTTTATAAATTTATTTTTTAAATTTAAATTATATAATTGATTTAAATAATTCAAATTAAAAATTGATATTGATTTAATAATTATTCACATTAAAAAAAAATAAAAAATTAAATAAATTTTCATTATTTTATTATTTATTAAACTTAATAATATTCATCTAATTTGATTAATTGACGAAAAAGAAATTATTTTTTTAATTGAAGAAAAATTTAAACCAGAAATTGATCCAATAATTAATGATAAAATAATAAATAAATATAAAAAATTAAATAAATTATTATAATATAATATAATTAATGGATTAATTTTTTGTCAAGTTAATAATAAATAAATTTTTAATCAATTTAATCCTTCAATTATTAAAGGTATTCAGTAATGAAAAGGAGCTCTTCCTAATTTTATTAAAATAGAAATTATTATAATTATATAAAAATTATTAAAAAATAAAATTATAATAATTGAAAATAATAAAAGAATTGAAGCAATAGATTGAATTAAAAAATATAATAGAGAAGATTCGATTGATATTTTTTTTTTATTATTAATTAAAATTGCAATAAAAGAAATTAAATTAATTTCTAATCAAATTCATATATTTAATCAATTAGATGAAGATGATAAAAAGATAGTTCTAAGTAATAGAAATAAAAAAAATATTATATTAAAATTATTTTTGATTTAAGATAAATTATCTATAGATGGGGTATGAGTCCATTAGCTTATTTTAGCTTATAATAAAATATAATGTTTTATGCATAAATAATTTTGAATTATTAAGAATATAAAATTAAAAATTTTTAATATATATATATATATATATTATATTTTTATTAACAT
>NW_026531663.1:0-1330 GCF_026283585.1 Hylaeus volcanicus | reverse complement strand
CACACTAGAAAGACAAAGTTTGTTAATGGACAAAATGAGGCCAAGAGGAGTGTTGGTTTAGAGAAGGGGCGAAATTTAAAATCGTGAATATCTCCGTTATTATTAGAATTTTCGAACGATATTATAGAATCAACCTTGTGTATTTAAATGTTTTCTATAATTTTCTTGTGGGAAGGTGATTGATTAACGGAGTTGTTTCCATTTTTTGTTTTACCCTATAAGGAACCCGGAACAGCCCCTGCGTGACTGACTTTGTGAATTGAGCATTGTGGTCGGACTTAATGTCTGTTTCTTCGTCTTTGCCTCTTGACCACTTTTCTGTACGACTGTCGGCATGGTTTCTTCCTAAACAGTACGCCCTGCTGGAATTTGGTGTTTAAAAGTATATCTTTTTCGTGAAGAAAACTCATGCCTCTGCATGTACAAGTCGTTTCAGCAATATCCCTGCCATCACGCATGCGAGAAACGACAAGTCCAAACCTTTTTAGCGTAGTAAGATGAATCAGCTGAGTTTTGATTTACAATGTTTTGATGGTGGGTGTACACATTTAAGTTAAAGTGAAACCGTCAACACTTATACAGCACGCCGACTTGGCACTATTCAATTCAACTCTTTTGGGTCATTCATTCGTCACGTTTTACGTGTGTCTCCGCTCAGGAGAAATGTTGCCACCTCCTGTCATAACAAATTCGAGTACAACTTGTGACACAAGTTGGAAGGTATACGCGTACCTTTCAGGGACGGAGTATTTCCTGTCGTGTACACGATCCATTAGAAACTGGGTATACGGTGTGACCGAGGTTATACAAATTCGTTTTTGCCAGCGGCCAAATGGTTTCGGCAGTAGAACCATGGTCGACAGGGTGGCCCATGAGGTATACGGTGTACCGGAGGTGGCACACATGGGTTTCCCCCAGACGGCAAAAGGGGTATTTGGTGTACCTGAAACGGAGTCAAATAAAATAAAATCTGTTTTAGTCTGGTTATCATTTACTATGCTTAAAAAGTGGGGGTATTAAAGCGTTTTGCCTTAAGAAGACCCTTTGGACGCACTCATTGCCGACCCAATGTAGGTTGGGCGGCTTTGAAGATACTACTATATCACAGCACTGCTGCGAGGCGTGCTTATCGTCTCAAGTGCGGCAACTCGTGTTTAACAGAGCAGGTAAAGGCTCTCTTGCCGAATGTACGGCAAAGTCTGTCTTTACCCTGTTCGTTGACTTCCGTTCAGTTCTGCTCAGCGCTCTACCGATATCCTTGCGATACAGCGCCACTACGAAATCAATGATACAGGCCCCTTTTACCGCTGAAGCCCCAGGGCTCGAAAAT
>NW_026531662.1:0-1121 GCF_026283585.1 Hylaeus volcanicus | reverse complement strand
CATTTCAATTTCATTTCAATTTCATTTCAATTTCATTTCAATTTCATTTCAATTTCATTTCAATTTCATTTCAATTTCATTTCAATTTCATTTCAATTTCATTTCCATTTCAATTTCATTTCAATTTCATTTCAATTTCATTTCAATTTCATTTCAATTCCATTTCAATTCCATTTCAATTCCATTTCAATTCCATTTCAATTCCATTTCAATTTCAAATGAATGTTGTACAGTATTGCATTGTTAATTACTGAAAACTTCATTGCTTCTTCATTTCTTCCTTTTTCAAATTAGTTCAATCTTTATTTTCTTAGTAGTGCATTGCCAATTGTTGCAATTTTTATTTCTTCATTTCTTCAATGAATTCAAGCTTTATTTCTGCGATATTGAATATCCCCAAGTAAAAATAGTTTCTTCTTTCCAGAAAGGATCGAGTCTGTACTAGAATGCGTCCATGTAAACTGGGTGGAGCTGATCTGTCTCTTACCTGTGCCAGATCCTCCAATGAGGCCACCGAAACACCTGTCCAGGTGAGTCTTTCGAGATGCTTCACGATTGGACGGCTCCAGATCGCGAGGAATACAAAGCAAAATGGCGTGGACGACCCTCTCCACCTCGTCCTTTCATCTTGACAAAAATATGACTCGATAAAATTAAATTGAAGCCTATACAAAATTTGTATAATTCTAATATCAGTATAATAAATTTTAATTAAATATTTAATATAAATTGTTTAATTGTCAGCCCATCGAAAACGTATCTTTCTTAATACAGAATGAACTGGTTGCACAATATTTCTCAAACGTAGGCACAAAGAATATTTATTATATTATATTCGTTTTGGAATCAAATAGCAATAAATATTTTTAATAAATATTCCCAGACTAACGAGTAAAGACTCCGCATTGTCGATTATTGCAAACTTCGTTTCTTCTATTAATTCAAGTGTCATTTCTTCAGTATTGGAGTGGCTATTATTGCAGTTCTTCATTTCTTCAGTGCTGCAATGGAAATTATTACATTTCTTCATTTCTTCAGTGTTGCAATGGAAATTATTACATTTCTTCAGTATTGGAGTGGCTATTATTGCAATTCTTCATTTCTTCAGTGCTGCAATGGAA
>NW_026531661.1:0-1327 GCF_026283585.1 Hylaeus volcanicus | reverse complement strand
AGCTTCGAAGCCAAAATGATGGGTTTTAGAAAAATGAAAATTAATATGTCGAATTAAGCAGATTAATAAAAATGATGTACCAATAATTACATGAATACCATGAAATCCTGTAGCTATAAAAAATCTTGAACCATATACTGAATCTCTAATGCAGAAAGGGGCTTCAATATATTCATAGGCTTGTAATGCTGTAAAATAAGTGCCTAATATTACTGTAACTGTTAATGCTTTAGTTGTTTGTGAGTGTGCATTATTTATTAATCTATGATGAGCTCAAGTAACTCTAATTCCTGAACATAATAAGATTATTGTATTTAATAGGGGGATTTCTATGGGGTTAAATGTTTTAATTCCTTTTGGAGGTCAGATTATTCCTAGTTCAATTGTTGGGGCCAATCTTCTATGGAAAAATCCTCAGAAAAATGAAATAAAGAAGAAAACTTCTGAAATAATAAATAAAATTATTCCTAATTTTAAGCCTTCTGTAACTTTAATGGTATGTTTTCCTTGAAAGGTTCTTTCTCGTACAATATCTCGTCATCATTGGTATATTGTTAGTAATATAATAAATAAACCTAAGTAGAATAAATATATTTCATTTTTGTGGAATCATATAACTATTCCTGATGTTACTGTTATTGCTCTAATAGAGCCTGTTAAAGGTCATGGTCTATAATCAACTAAATGATATGGGTGATTACTGTGTGTTTTCATTATATAACTTCTCTAGAATATAATGTTCTTAAAACTGAAAATACGTAGGCTTGAATTAAGGAAACTGCCGATTCAAAAATTATTAAAAGGGTTTGAATAATAATAATTATTGGTAAAACTAATCCTGCATTTGTTGCATTATTGCCTAATAATCTTATTAATAAATGACCAGCGATTATATTGGCAGTTAATCGTACTGCAAGTGAACCTGGGCGAATTAAATTACTAATAGTTTCAATTAATACTATGAATGGTATTAATAGAGCTGGTGTACCTGCTGGAATTAAGTGAGCAAATATGTGGTTAGTATGATTAATTCATCCATAAATTATTAATGAAAGTCATATAGGTAAAGCTAATGTTAAAGTGAATACTAAGTGTCTAGATCTAGTGAAGATATAGGGTAATAAACCTAAAATATTATTAATTAAAATGAATATAAATAATGAAATTATCATTAATGTTAATCCTTTTGAATTTGGGCCTATTAATGTTTTAAATTCGTTATTTAATCTTTTAATTAGAATATTTAATAGGGAAAATATTCGGTTAGGCAATATTCAAAATGTTAGAGGAATAAGTAAAAAGCAGGATAATGAACTGATTCAATTTA
>NW_026531660.1:0-2497 GCF_026283585.1 Hylaeus volcanicus | reverse complement strand
CGCCGTACGCACGATCCTTTGATCATGGACCGACAGCAGTCGAAAAGGGTTCGTCAGCGTACAGGCCGTGAGCGATAACCAGAAGTGGGGGTTGAATCCGTGCGTCGAAAAATGCTCTCGTGAGTACGTACCTTAATGTATTTCTCCATAATAAAAAAAAAAGGCGCCAATTTGACACCGCTTCGTGTCTGACGTGGGCCCGCGTCACGTCAGAGCAGTCTGTGGGACGCTTTAGCCTAAGGACCTTGTCGAGTCCATGGGGCTTTCAGGGACGCTTCGGACTATATCGCTTGTCTTTGTTTTGTTTATAAAACAAAACGCAATTTCTAAAGGAAAACGATAGCGACGTAGGCAGTATCC
Organism: Hylaeus volcanicus; assembly: GCF_026283585.1. NCBI lineage: Eukaryota > Metazoa > Arthropoda > Insecta > Hymenoptera > Colletidae > Hylaeus > Hylaeus volcanicus. The sequence continues at coordinate 2,137 of NW_026531660.1, read as the reverse complement.
TTGAAGGTCCGGTTGGCTTGACAAAAATCTTCATTATTTGGAAATCGGTATCAATACAGTTACAATTTGATCGTAACGAGAGCCGGAATAATTCTTATGAAATCGTAATAATGAGTGTTTGGTCGGTATGAATAGGCTCGCAGTTAACTGAGTCACGAATGATTTAGGATTGCGACTTCATTGATCCGTTTGTCGAAAGACATAGAGATATTACCTTTAAAAAAGATCTACACGGCGATTCAGAAATTTGAATAAATTAATACAACCAAATATGTATGTACTATCAAATTGGCTTCGCGTCAATACCCTCTGCTCTACATATATACAATCTGAACGATTCGAATACTTACTTTTTCTGCAGAAAGCTGTTCATGCTCTTGTTTTTTCTCATAAAAATAACGTACTGCCTATGCAACCAGACATAGGAAGCACCACCCAAGCCACTGCCAACGCCGATCAAAGCGAACACGAATAGCTCTTGCGGATCAAAGGGGAAGTCCATAGTGAAGTTCGTTGCAAACATTGCAGTGATTGTTTCTTCTCTCTGGAACCAAATCGCCAACAAACGAAACATCGTGGCACCGCAGACAGCAGCGAAGAATCCACGCCAGTAATTTCGCACAGCGAAATAGACCGTGGTGACCTCTATACTGAAGAGAACTCCTCCGATGGGAGCTGCGAAGCAGGCTGCCACTCCGACCGCACATGCTGCTGCCAGCATCTCGCAGTTCCTGCTCTCGTTCTCGTAGATTCCTTGAAAGCTGGTGACCAATTTGGAGAGGAGAGTGGCCACAATACTTGCTATGTGCACGAAGGGACCTTCCTTGCCCAGAGGCAAACCAGAGCCCAGAGTCGCGGTCAAACCTATCACCTGTTAGAAATTAGGGGATGTCTACACACCGAGGCTCGCAACGCTATTATCAAAGCGTTAATGTTACTTTTGAGGTTCTACTAACGTTTAGCAGAAAGAGAATTAAATGATGGTGAGTAAGATATTTGAAGCTTTCACGACTCGGTTCGTTAGAGTTAGTTAAAGTTATAATTAATATTAATTAAAACTTGAGGGTGTAAACCGTGTCTTCTACATTAGATACTCTGAGTTCAGAGATCAAATGATCCTATAATATACATAGATGGAACGTAAGACTATTTTTGTAAAACAAAATAGTCACGTTCGTACTATAAATCCAAATGTGTTAAGGATTCTGTCTGAATCCATAACAGTATCAGTATTTGCGTCATGTTCATTGATTACCAAATATCGAGCTCATCGCATGTCTCACTGGTCACCAGTAGAAGTTGTTATGACAATTCTGCCAGACAATAAAAAGATCTGGGAGGGGGGAGGGGCGTTTTAGATAAGGTTCATAATGTATCCTATGTCTCTATTAATGTTGTTAGGTTGCGTTACAAATGCATAGACGTAAGTTGCTGTAATGTCGTTTGTACTACATATAATTTGGACCCAAAAGTAACTTTATGTGTATAATTCAGGGATTCGAATCGCTGCTGAACCTTAACCCAAACCCGGTTAATGAAAGGAAGGTTACTGTAACCCATACTAACCACGAAGGAACGGTTCTTGAATTGTAGGAAGAGCAGGTTAATCTGCTCGGAGTGGTTTACTAGTAAAAGAAGACATCCAGACAAGTCAAAGATATGTAAACTTACAGGCAATATTCAAATCAAATGAAACTAGATTGTTTAAAATGTACGTATAAATGTAATATATATAATATATAATATGTAATACATGTACTATTCGTCCGCAAGAAGAGGGTTGGGCAAGTGGTTACGTCCCCGTTCTGCTACATAAGTAGAGTAAACGAGTAGTAAATACGAGTAAATGTAAGCACTTGCATGACCTTCTTCTCGCGGATGGACAGTAGAGTAGAAAACAGACAATATTGAAATAAAATTGATTACCGTTTAGAAACATGGTGATAACTATGGTTTTTACTGTATTATTATAACGCGCATACAACCGGGTTAACCGGGTTACTCGGGTTACAGATGTCTTGTGTTCCCTGGTTAGATGGGTTATTCTATAATACGAAGTACCGGAAGCCGGTACGGGTTAGGATTCGAATCCCTGGTATAATTGAACGATCAAACGAACTGGTGAAGTTCGATCGCA
>NW_026531659.1:0-1423 GCF_026283585.1 Hylaeus volcanicus | reverse complement strand
CCACTTGTTTACATCAAGAAATTTTTTGGAATCGCTAGCATTTAACCACCAAATGTGATATTGCAGGTATTATACGTTTACGTACAGATTTAAATTTTCGATATGTTATGAATATGTTATAATGCAAAAAAAAATATGTTTTAAAAAAAACATAACATAATCAAAACATATTTATATCTTCCGAAAATATTATAAACATAATTTCCGACTAAATTATATCGATATAATATTTTATTAACATAATTTCCGACCAAATTATGTCGTTATAAAATTTTATTAACATAATTCGGGAAAATTATGTCGTTATAAAATTTTATTAACATAATTCGGGAAAATTATATCGCATTATAACATATTCTCAACATATTTTCATACATTTTTGCGGCAAATTTGTTTTCGACCACTTTTCACAAATTTGTCATGTTTTTTCATGTTTTTTCACAACATTTCACGATTTATCATGTATTTTCGTGTTTTTTCTTCATGTTTTGTAATGTTTTTTCATGTTTTTCTGCGATTTTTTAAAACACACAAGAACAAAGAACGAGAACGATACAAACACTCAAACACACACTTTTTGTTTCTTCTGACTTTTGTATATGACTTTGACACTTGACTTGTACTAAAAACCGAGCTAAAAACTAAACACATACACATACAGCAAACAGCATGCAACAAATGACAACTCACGACTCACGAAGAAAATGAAAAAGAAGAAGAAGAAGAAAGACGCTTCGGGAACATTCTATTGCGTCGCAATAAATGCTGTCAAGTTTGCTTATTGTGAAGTGTGCGGTTGTTCGTTGCTCATTTTGTTGCAATTGATTCTCTATTGAACATTGAAGGATTGAAGCAAAAGAACAAAACAGTTTTCGTTTGTTTGTTGTTTGTTCTTTTTTCAACTTGAAACAGCGCGAAATTTTTTTTTCTTTGTTGTTCGTTTTACTTTTTGTTCTGTGATTTGTGTTGAATTTACTGCGCACATTGACATTGGCACATTCCAATCGCAATAAAAAAAATGAATCGACGAGAACATCAACAATGGCAAATTTCTGAAAATGCTTTTGCACGTGCCAGTGGAACTTCGAGTCAAATTTCAAAACGAAAGCGCATCGGTGATGGATCAACGCCCAAAAGAGCGAAAATAATCAAAACAGTAGAATCGCAATCGGCGCCCACCCAAACTCCAACCACAAATTCGTCATCATCGTCGTCCACATCCACAGCCAGCACCGCCACCGCCACCACCACTGCCACCGCTACAACCACCACCACTAGACCCGTTGTCAGTCATAACTCAAACACAATTCCATCGGCTACGACAACTGGTCCTGTTCGAAGTGCGTCTGCACCTGGAAATGGAAATGTTGTCCGTGTGAACAATGACAGTAATGTGAACGACGAGTCGGCTGAAATTAAGCGC
>NW_026531658.1:0-1114 GCF_026283585.1 Hylaeus volcanicus | reverse complement strand
TATGGATATAAAAATAATTCGTTAAAAATATAATTCAAAAGATAAATAATGAGGAATATAGCTACACAAATAAAAAATGAAAAGTATGGCTAGAAAAATAACTAATTAATAATACGACCGAAGGATTGCAATACACTTTCGACCAGAAAAAATTCACCAAGGCCTCCGAGCCGCGTTGCAACGAAATTATACTGTCTTTGTAATTATTGACATTTTTTTTTGTATACCATTCAGTAGATTTCGATGACTAGATCAGAAAAATGTAGAAGTCAAGTTTAACCAAAAAATTGTTTCGAATCACCCCCCCGAAACACCCCATTCAAGGACATCCGACATTTTTGGGACATCCTGTATAGTTGCAAACGAGATTATCAGGAATGCTGGAAGGTTATACCAATATCGAATTAATCGGGATCGGAATCGGAATTAATTAATGAACCAGGAAAAAAAAAATAGGAATTTTGCAATAACGATAATTATAAACAATATGAAAATAAAGAAATTCTCAAGCAGGGAAGAGAATCGAAGGAAACGATTCGATAAATTTGAAATTTGTTACTTTTCAAATTGCGTTATTCGCGGGAGGCAATTTCGTCAGAAAATGGTAACCGAGCTCCAATGGTCGAGCTTGTCCCGACCTCGATCGGACCACGACGCGCACATTCGTTCACGAACCTACCTCACACTTTGCCCCGCCGCACAGATGTAAACAAAACTGTGTCCCATAAACCGATCGGCCTGAACACGCAACAGATAGTGCGAACATTCTTATCCAGATAAAAATTTCTCAAACGCGCACGAAAGATGCACCGACGTTCGTTATACATATTATTCGTTAGATTATTCGTGGAACGAATGAACGGTTACGGTTACAATTACCGCGTCGGAGAAAAACAAAAGGCGAGTCGGGATGGATCTTTTAACCTCTAAACAATGATGGATCACCGTGTCTCGGTTTTATTCGTCATTTCACCGTACGAATAATTCGAGCTCGTGCAATTATTCCCTCGAATAAATTCTCCCAAGTCACTGACAATTTTATGGTTAGTTCAGGAGAAACGCACAGCACTTTGTTTGTTGAATACAAAATATATAAATATATAAATATATAAAT
>NW_026531657.1:0-3149 GCF_026283585.1 Hylaeus volcanicus | reverse complement strand
GTAACATTGTCGAAGATGTTTCATTAATATCAGCAGTAACATTAGCGGGTTCCGTTGAAACATTCAATTCTGGTAACATTGTCGAAGACGTTTCGTTAGTATCAGCGGTAACGTTAGCAGGTTCAGTTGAAACATTCAATTCTGGTAACATTGTCGAAGACGTTTCATTAGTATCAAAAGTAACGTTAGCAGGTTCTGTTGAAACATTCAATTCTGGTAGCATTGTCGAAGACGTCTCGTTAGTATCAGCGGTAACGTTAGCAGGTTCCGTTGAAACATTTAATTCTGGTAACATTGTCGAAGACGTCTCGTTAGTATCAGCGGTAACATTAGCAGGTTCCGTTGAAACATTTAATTCTGGTAACATTGTCGAAAACGTTTCATTGGTATCTTTTGGCAAGTCGCAATTTAAGTTTTGGGAAACTTCGGTAATTGTTTCCCATTGCGGGGAGACTGTCAAAATTTTTTTATTAACCTTTACGTTGTCACTAATAAAATCCAATACAACAACTTTTGAACAACCGTTTGACTTTGGACAAATTGACAATGACGTTTTATTGACATCCACATTTATATTTAAAGGAGCTCCTGGAAATAGTTGCGACGGAAGCCTTAATTTAAGTAACCTTGCACGTGTCATTCTACTTATCTTTACATTTCTAATAACGCTTTCTGTATGAATATCATCTAAACAAACGTAGTACATTGGAGGTATTCCTGAACTTCCTTTGTCGGTATTAAAACTATTATGATTTTTTTCCAAAAAAACATTCTCAAATTGTAATCTTTCATCATCATCTTCTATTATGCTAAATATGTCTTCTATATTCTCAACGTATCTACACACCAATCTTTTTTTCGATTTCGTCTTGTGGGTTTTTTTTAAATTGCTCATTTTATTAAAAGTTTTCTCCACGGTATTGTTCGGTGACGCTACAAACGCTAGTTCATGTCTATAATTAAAAATAGTTTTTTTCTCAAGAATATACCGTAAGTTTATTTCTCTCTCCGTTGCGTTGTCTGATGAATAAGGCACTTCGTTAATATCTTTTGTTTCTTCTAAATCCGCTTCTACATTTGAATACTCAATAATACCGTCTTGTAATTCCTTCAATTTATTCTCAGATTTCATTTTTCTTGGCAAAGAATAATCATTTTTGGATTCTTGTGCAATCAAATCTAGACGTTCTATTACTTGATTTATGAAATTGCATGTTCCTTTCTGATATTTCTCCTCAAAACCCAAAACATCCGATTTTGAACTTGATCTTTTTTTTCGGCCTAGATTGGTCGTTTGTAGTAAATATGAATTGTTAGATGACAATTTTTCTTTTGGTTTTTGAAGATTTATTACAGAAAGAAGAAAATTTAAAGACACATTGTTTATTAGAAACACGTTCACTGATCCAACTATTTCTTTTGTTTCATTAATATGATCTGAGCTCTTGAGTTCACTTTCTTTCTCATTTGTAAACTTTGTATCATATACTGTACGATACATTTTTCTTGGGTTCTCAAATTGACTGTTTTTCCTTTCTAAAATCTGAAGTTCATCTAAAAACTCTAATCCTTCATTTGTTCCGTTGTCAAATGCTCTCCTTTTTCTCAAATCTTTGTTCTCTTCTACCATTCCACCGACATTAACTTGTTGTACAACACCTGAACAAACATACCAAATGCTTAATTGCCCTCAAACATTTTCTACGAACACTACTTTTTAATTTTTTTCTTTAAGGACAATGAAAAATCAAATCAATCACTAATGATAATCTAATTTTTTTTTTTTCTTATAATTCTACTCATTCACAACCTCCCATTTCATTAAAGCTACCTTTGACGTGCGTCATACCTGCTTGAGAAGATTCTTTTATAGCTTGACTAACAACACTCTGATTATCACTATCATCTATATCAGTGTTCCTATATATGGCATGCCGTGCTTCATTATGTATAATATCATGATTCATTTCTACAATAATAACAACGTATTGGGACTGGACGTTATCATTTTGACTGTACTAACAACCCACTCAAACGTGTTCCCCACTTACTTCTTTCCTCGTTAAGATATGCATCGTTCTCATTAATGTTAGATAGACTACGTCCTGTCGTGAGTGCATTTATTTTTGGGAAGCTTTTTTCATTTATTTCAGTATTTTTTTGATTCATTTTGTGCACCATCGTCTTAGGCATAGTATCATTATCATCTAATATATTGTCTTCTACTCCCCAGCCTTCTTTTTCACGTTCTACTAAATTTTTTATTTTTCTTTTTAAACCATTTGTGAATTTTTCAAAATAAAGTACATTTTTTTTTATAACCTGTCTTATGACCTTTTCATCATGCCCACCTCGATTCACCTGCGTTACAACATACCTACTTTTCTTCGAACCTTTGACATTCCTATTCCATGTACTATTGGATTCGACACGCTTAGAACGCCTTTTCAGAGGATGCTTTGAAAGTTTTGCATAAAAACTTTGCACTGAATCGTCCGATACTGCAATGTTTTGATCTCGTTTGTACCGACGGTTCGATTCGTACCCTAAGGTAACATTAACTACCGGCATCGATTCAGAAATCTTCTGCTTAAAATTGAAAGAGGCTTCAGAAAAATTGTTTTGATTTACATTGTTGTCGTGAGCATTAAATCTTTCTTTCTTTATCCTATTTTTTTTATTAATCAATTTGTTCATTAAAAGATTGGAAAGTTGAAAAAATTTGTTTCCCTTAGCTGGTAAAAATATCTTCTCCAAATCGTGCATTGTAGAGTTATATTGACAACCTCTAGTTGTATTTCCAGCCTCACATTTTCGTAACGTGTCATTAAATTGAAATGAGTGCTGAATTTCTTGAACGCCGCCTAAACTTGTTTGTGTATTGATAAAATCAGGGCAAAACACAAAAAAACCTAAAATTGTTATACAAAATAGTGTCTTGATTTTAAATTTAATAAAAGAAAAAGCAGCTTGTTTCGTTATCTTGAAAACGGAAATTTCCATTGCACCGTTATACATGTCCAAAGGGCACCAACTGATATTTGATAACAATACACATGTCAACTATAAAGAAAATTTGTACAAACCATGTATAGGTTTTTTTTTAAACAATAACCATGTTACTTTCCCTGAAAAAAAAAAAAAAAAAA
>NW_026531656.1:0-1115 GCF_026283585.1 Hylaeus volcanicus | reverse complement strand
AAAACCAATACGCCGTTGGCACTTTGAAATAGAATTTAGGAAAGCTAGGCGCCGCATGCAAGTTATAATAAAATGTAAGTAAGCACTACGCCGCTGGTACTTTGAAATAGAATTTAAGTATGCATTACGCCGCTGGCACTTTGAAATAGAATTTGCGAAAGCAATACGCCGCTGGCACTTTGAAATACAATATAGGAAAGCAATACACCTCTGGCATTTTGAAATAAAAATTATGTAAGCAATTCGCCGCATGCAATTTGAAATACAATTTATAAAAGCAATACGTCGCCGGCACTTTGAAATAAATTTTAGAAATCCAATACGGCGCTGGCACTTTGAAATACAATTTAAGTAAGCACCACGCCGCTGGCACTTTGAAATAGAATTTGCGAAAGCAATACGCCGCTGGCACTTTGAAATAGAATTTAAGTAAGCAATACGCCGCTGGCACTTTGAAATAGAATTTAGGAAAGCAATACGCCGCTGGCACTTTGAAATAGAATTTCAGTAAGCAATACGCCGCGGGCACTTTGAAATAGAATTTAGGAAAGCAATACGCCACTGGCACTTTGAAATAGAATTTAGGAAAGCAATACACCTCTGGCATTTTGAAATAAAAATTAAGTAAACAATTCGCCGCATGCAATTTGAAATACAATTTATAAAAGCAATACGCCACTGGCACTTTGAAATAAATTTTAGAAATGCAATACGGCGCAGGCATTTTTAACAAAAATTTAAGTAAGCACTACGCCGCTGGCACTTTGAAATAGAATTTAAGTAAGCTATGCGCCGCATGCACTTTGACATAGAATTTATTTAAGCAATTCGCCGCATGCAATTTGAAATACGATTTATAAAAGCAATACGTCGCCGGCACTTTGAAATAGAATTTAGGAAAGCAATACGCCGCATGCAAGTTATAATAAAATGTAAGTAAGTACTACGCCGCTGGTACTTTGAAATAGAAAGTAAGTAAGCAATACACCGCTGGAACTATGAAATAGAATTTAAGTAAGCAATACGCCGCTGGCACTTTGAAATTGATTTTAAGTAAGCAATACACCTCTGGCACTTTGAAATAGAATTTAAGTAAGTAATACGCCGCTGGCACT
>NW_026531655.1:0-1216 GCF_026283585.1 Hylaeus volcanicus | reverse complement strand
TTCCTCCTCCGACGACGTCACAATCATTGAGGCCCACTCCAATGACGACGTCGTGTAACATCCTAGTTACGTACACACATATATTTATATATACGTACATGTATATACACAAATATTTTTTCGCGACATTATCTTACAATATTTACCTACTATCAATAAACAATCGCTCGCTATTAATATCAATTGCCTACTGTCAGTAAATAACCACAGACTATTATTATTATTATTATTCACCGTCGATAAATAAATTCACCTTGGATAAATAACCAAGCGACATTACCACACTATCATTTACTCACAGTCGATACATAACCATATACTATTGTTAACATATATTTACGGTCGACATCTTACACGCATATTAATGCATTAATTAACCTACGTTGCGAACCATTTATATTAAGCACACAGGAAATAATATTCTCCCACGAGTAATAATCTCTAACAGTAAGAAATTAAATCCCAGCCAGAGATTAAGCAAATAATCTAACGCGAGAAGTAATACAATATTAAACGTCCATTCGCCTTCGACATCGGCAGACGCCGAGTCAGCAATAGATAAGGCACGATCAAGTCTCCGCGGTCCAGCGCGCACCGGATGCGGAGTCAGCAAAGATAAGGGACGCCTCTCCGAGGCGTGAGACTCAAGAAAGCGCTGACCGAAAGATAAGCACCTGCGAGTGCCGAGCATCACGCGCATGCGTCAAACCAGCGATAAATACGAGCCCTGCGCGGCTCCAACAGATCAGTACAGTTCAGTGCAGTCCAGTCTTCAGTTCGGTTCGGTCGGTCTCTCATCGTACACAGCTCAGTCCCCACACACGCGTTATAATTCATTGTGAATCGTTATTGTTCATCGTTCCGACGCATCGTACGTCTTATTACTATTATTTTAACTGTCATAATTCTTGCGCATCGTACGCTCCTTTATTAGTTTGTTTAACGATTAAATAAAGTGTTTTCTTGTTTGTTACATTACTATTGTGCGCGTTTTATTATTAACGATCCTCCAGACCCAGATCTGCTTTAGACTAATTTAAATTACTTCTTGATTACGGTAGCATTCGATTCCTGCGTAGTCGCGCTCTCACCAAGGAGCGAAGACTCAGAGGAACGACATTTGATATCTCCAACGAAATCTCAGGATTTGGAATTCTCCTTCTTTCACCAGGGTCGCTTGACAGCACTCGGTATGGAAGCGGAGGTATAGATCTTG
>NW_026531654.1:0-1304 GCF_026283585.1 Hylaeus volcanicus | reverse complement strand
TTCAACCCCTAAACTTGCGATTGGGCAGCTATAAAAAAATACGTATCTCTTATTTTCACCTGCTTAACGTACCCACCAAGTTTCATCAAAATCGGAGACGGACAGTTGGATATGTTCCCTTGTTAGACAAAGAAATATATTTACTCCGGAATACATTGTCCAATTTGTTTTATGATCCTTTTCTATCGTTTGGGCACGTTCACGATTCCGCGTCTGTAGAACGCGGGAAATTAGGGTGGTAAGAAAAATATACAGTAAGAATGGTCTAAGACCAGTGATGGGCAAAATCGTAATTGCAAATACGAATACGATTGTAATCGAATGTTTTGGAGTCGTGATTACGAATACGATTACGACCGTATTTTTAAAGGTTTACAGCCATAGAAATTCTTTACCTCAAAACCTTGACTTCAGATTCATGTTCCTCGCCCCCAAAAACTTAGAAAACCGTGCATTCGTCCAAGTAAAAAATGAAAAATGTTCAATTAATAATTCGTGCCCATAGAGCAGAGCCTAGATAGGGTAACCTTTCTACAAATTTTTATTTTGACGAAAGTATGGTTTTTTAAGTTTTTTAATGCGAGAAACACGAATCTGATGTCGGTTTTCAGGTAAAGAATTTCTATGGCTGTAAACCTTTAAAAATACGATCGTAATCGTATTCGTAATCACGACTCGAAAACATTCGATTACAATCGTATTCGTATTTGCAATTACGATTTTGCCCATCACTGGTCTTAGACCATTCTTACTGTATATTTTTCTTACCACCCTAATTTCCCGCGTTCTACAGACGCGGAATCGTGAACGTGCCCAAACGATAGAAAAGGATCATAAAACAAATTGGACAATGTATTCCGGAGTAAATATATTTCTTTGTCTAACAAGGGAACATATCCAACTGTCCGTCTCCGATTTTGATGAAACTTGGTGGGTACGTTAAGCAGGTGAAAATAAGAGATACGTATTTTTTTATAGCTGCCCAATCGCAAGTTTAGGGGTTGAAATCACCCCATGAAGTTTCAGCAGATGCTACCTCGAGAACTACAATAGATATAAGAAATCTTCTTAGGGAAAAGTTTCATGAGGTAAAACACAAAGTGGTCATAGATTTTGTAAAATGTAATTTGTTTGTAACAAAAATATGTTTTGTTACATTACTTTAAGAGATACAAAAATTTATATAACGGCAAAAATGAACGAAACTTGCGTTCCGAATCCATTGATACATAATACGATACATTTGCCTCCTACTTTTTCAACCCCTAAACTTGCGATTGGGCAGCTATAAAAAAATACGTATC
>NW_026531653.1:0-2228 GCF_026283585.1 Hylaeus volcanicus | reverse complement strand
TGAGACTCACCTCAGACTGAGACTCACCTCAGACTGAGACTCACCTCTCGAGTGCAAAGGGTTAAAGCTTGAATTACCAACAACTACCTTTCAACTTTTTAATTATATTTAGTTCCCAACTCTACACGAGAGACAAGATAAAACAAAAGGGTGCTTACAACAAGCAGCTTCTTCGTCCGCGTCGTCCTCACAGTCGGGTTTCCCATCGCAGAGCTGAGAGCGATCGATGCAAAGCGGTTTGCCATCGGGTGCTCCTTTCGGGCATATGAACTTGTTCCCAGGACATACAGTCACTGTGCATGACTTCTCATCGGAGCCATCGTGGCAATCCTTGTAGCCGTCGCAATGGTACGATTTGGGTATGCACATCGAGTTCGCGCACCTGAATTGGTTGATCGTGCATAGCTGAAACACTGGAAATCCAAGAAATTTTCTTTATGGTCCACCAAGATCGCGTCTCATCGAATTATTTATGAAAATACGACATACCGCAGTTCTCCTCGTCGCTGTTGTCCCCGCAGTCGTCCTTGTAATTGCACCTGGCAGACTGTTCGATGCAACGCTGGGTGGAGTTACACCTGAACTGATCCAATCGACAGGCTGGTTTGGCATTGTCGCACTTCTCCTCGTCCCTACCGTTTCGACAATCCAGATATCCATTGCATTTCTTCTCCTTTGGAATGCAGAGCTCCGGCGTGGTTCCACCGCACCGGAAATCATCTGGCTGACATTTCCTATAATCTTTTTACGTATGTTCGGTCAGCGATATTATTTCGTGAGTTTCTTTTCTTTCGTAAAAATCACGTTCTACGATCTAATCCAAGTTTCTATGATAAGTATAACGTTAAATAAATGCAAATGTACTCACTACATCCAGCTTCGTCGGTTCCGTCGACGCAATCGACTGTCATGTCGCATCGTTGATGCGGAGGTATACAATAAGTCTTATTGAAAATGTACTGGCCACAGGTGATCTGTCCAGCCTCGCAGTCGGGTGGCGCTGAAAACAAAAATTGAATCAATCTTTCAAAATAAAATGCTTGCAATTTCCTGAAAAATGTTTGAAACTCCAAAATATAAAAAACATGTTCAGAACAGAATTACGTATTCCACGCTATTTTTATTTTTTTAATCTAAATTAGAAGAACAACAAATACATTACGAGAATTAGTATTACGCAACGTGTAGAATACGTAATTCTACAATGAACATGTTTTTTGTTTCTTCAAGTTTCGAACTGTTTTTAAAAAAATCTCGCGCGAACCGGAAATGCATTGAAAAGGATTCAGAACTTCCTGTCGGAAGCGTTTTTGTTGCCAATCACATTTCTATGCTTATGTATACCGTCATCAAACTACGAGATACCATCAGTCCCGTTTCGACTGGACATGATTGAATAAGTCTCTAATCAGTCATATTGTAACGAAAACAAACAAAAATTCCTATTCTTCGTCCACTAAACATAAAATTCTATCGAAATACATTCAGTTTATTTAATTTTAAGCAAATTTCATCTGTGTAGCTGCAGTTTAATATAAAAAAAAAAATATTGAGTACGTAAAATAACAAAAAATGATTTAAAAGAGAAAGTAATACGTACAGCATGATTGGAACTCATCCTCTGCACCTTCGCAGTCTTTTTGATAGTTGCAGACTAAGGTGGCTGGTATGCAAGTACCGTCGAGACATCTGAAACTGTTGCTACCGCATTCGCTGCCATCAGCTGAGGAAAAAAAAAGTATAAATTATTACCATTCGTTAACTAAATGTTGGCGATAATGCAAATGGACAAGATTCAGATATTTTACAAGCTAATCTCAAACGATTTATCCGGAGATGATGTTAGCTTGAACGTGCTTACATGATGTGCGTCTTGTCGACGAATACACAGATTTGTTGTAGTTTTATATACAAAAAAAAAAAAACATTAAGCAAGTTCGTGTTCAGCGAGATAAAAATTAAATTTTGCCGACGTTTACGAAGAATTTGTTCATCTTTAGTTTCGCTGTCGCTGAGATCGGTTCGAATTCAAAAGCGTACTGGTCACGATTTAGCGAAGAACGTGTCCTTTAAAAGAAAACAAGTGGCTTCTCTAAAAACAGCACCAATTTACTCGTCTCAAACATGACACGTTTTGCAAACGTTTCCAGGTCAGGGTTGACTCGAGTATATTTTTTGGTCCTTTGATTGTTTCGTTTATTAATTTTGTCAAAAGCAGTGTATTCTTC
>NW_026531652.1:0-4497 GCF_026283585.1 Hylaeus volcanicus | reverse complement strand
TTCAATTTTTGCAACGAACTTCTGACTTTTCAATTTTTATTCCCGAATCTAAGCACCTTATGAATAAACTGTGAATATAAAAAAGTTTCGTCTCATCATCCCCTATAAGCTGATATTTTTAAAAAATCGATTAAACAACCATAAACATTACTCTGATTTCATTTCTCGAGAGCGTATATATACCCTCTTCGCAGTCAAAGGGTTAATGGATCACTTTTTCCTATCAATAGAATCATTATTTCATTTGACATCCTTATCAGTGGCGTGCGGATGTTTATGCATTAATCCCAGATGAAAATATGAAAAGCTGCACGAGAATCTGTAGAAATGAAGAACATATAAAAAATCAACAATAATACACATATCATACTCAGAATATAATCCGCACTCTCCTCTAACTTCCAGATCCTTCTCACCACCTATGAAAATATTAATTTGCATAAGCATCCGGAGTCCGCGTATCAGCATCCATAGTCCACAAGAAGCCTCCACCTGCATCACCTGCCAACCGACTTGTACTCATCCACGGAAAAACAAACATAAACCAGAACCCTAATAGTCCTCGAATGCCTCCCTTCGGGCCCTCTTCTCACAAACATGCCACTTTCCACGATCACTACTGTCACTCTTTCAAACCGACCATGCGACACGTCACACCGAAGCATTCCAAATCCGGAAACAGATTACGATCTACAGTCGCGCCAGGCAGCCGGCTACCTACAATACCGCGACGCGTTTATCATCGTAAGAAAAACCGTAAATTACAATTCAACCGAGCCCTAAGTACTCCAGCGTCCGTCCTTGGGCCTATCTCCGACGCGGAACACGATCATCTAGGAGATCCCGGATAGATACTACGGAAAGGTGGCTTCGACACGGTGTACAAGCGTAAAACCGTGGCGAAGGTAGGGTTGTCGCGGCGTACGTCACTCGGCTAGGACGTGACAATGGATCCGCAGAGCTATGCGTGCACGGAGACGTGCGTGCACTCACGCGCGGGTCTCCAGCTTCGGATTATTCCCTCGGGTACAGCGACTGGCCGTGACACGAATGTCAATGTGTCTGTTAATGCAACTCTCCGGCGCGCTTGTTCGTGCGTTTAAACGTAGGCGAGGGGGCACGTAACGTAATAGGCATGCGGGCCGGTGAAAGCCGTTGGGGTTCTTACGATACACACAGGCGTTATACCATTATGTACTATAACGATTATGGTCGCGCGTGAAAGGGGATTTTCTATGGAGATCGCGGTGCCCGTGTCTCTTCTACCGATATCTAGTCGTTTCGCGTTTAGTTATTGTAGTTAATAGTTGCGCGTGAAAATTCTGACAAGTTGTATCCATATTCGATGCGGACGAGGGAGATTCGGATGCAAAAGAGATCGAGACGCTGACGCAGGTTGGCTGGGAGTTGTCTGGAGTATTATGGTGGAGGACGATCTTTTATGTCCCATCTAGCTATATCTAGCTATATCTAGGCATTTCGGTAGCTATATCTAGCTACAGTCAGTCCCATAAATATTCGTACGCTCTGTTTTTATTAGAAGAATTTGTCTAAATTGAATGATAGGTGATTGATGTTTCCAAATAAATTTTTCGTTATACAGGGTGTCCCAGCCTAAGTAATACGGAGGTCTAACTCCAAAACTACCGATCGAATGCAAAATTTCAAATATGGAAATTGTATGGTAAAATGTCACTCGTGTTTCAGCGAGCAGGAATTTTCGTTAACTTTGTTATTTAACGGAATATGATGGTCAAGTTTCGTTTTTCAACTTAAGCTGGGACATCCTGTACACATACCCCATAAAAAACTTCAGAAAAGTAAACAATTACGCCAAGTTCATGAAAAAGTGGAGGACGAAAAGGAGTAATAACAAAAAAATAGAAGATCTCCATAAAAAACTACAAGAAAGTAAAAGATGTGAAATCGAAATGAGCTGTTGGTACATGAAGGTGATTTCCAGCAAAGTGCAAAGGCGACACTGTTTAACATAATGTAAAATTTGGTGCTTTCCAACCATATATATGCAAAAGAAGGAAAAAATTATTTTCAATTAAAAAAAAAATAGAAAATACTATAAACTCGAGTTTATCCGATCGGTCCATGGTGGGACTTGCGTCATGAAATCGGGAAAAACATCAAAGTTTTTGTAGAGGGAAAGAAAAAAAAATTAAAAGTGTGGAAATGTGAAAAATTTAAGTTTCTTTCCGAAAAATCAAAAAATTGTATGGAATACGAATTCAAATATTTTGATTTGTCTTCTTTCGTACAGTTCATTCAAAAACGCACATTTTCAAAGCAACCCATCTAATTTGGTCAATTTTTGCAGTGCTATAGCTATTTGAAAAAAAATGACGCTTTCTTTTTAAAATTCAAATTTATATTTATATATATCAAATTTAAAATTCATATCATTTTTATGGTTCGGTACAAATATCTGCAAAAATTTACAAAAAGGTATTTAATAGGGTACTATAATATAAAAAAATTTTAGCCAAATCACTGCAGCCAAACCATAAAATGTTTACGGCTCTTGTTGAGGGATTCTGTAGTGAATAAATTATTATCAAATTTTTGTTGTTTTTATTATTGACAGTAATTAAAATGATAAAAAACTAATTGTCCCATATGCGACCAAGAGTGTGAAGAGGGTTGATAAATGCAGAGATTACGAATATTTATGAGACTGACTATATCTAGTCATAGTCAGTTAGTTAACCCTTTCAGACCTGGCGTCGACGATTAAGAACGCAAAATTTAAAAATACTCATACATTACCAACGCTTGCATTTAGGGCCTAAGTCCTTATTCGTGTACATGAAGAAAGACCAGTTGTCCTCGAAAACTACACTATCAGGATTTATTTTTATTTTTCCATACTAATTTTAGCCCAAGTTAACCTTAAAAATTAAATTACGAGGAAAAAAAATAATTCATGTCTGAAAGGGTCATTATTAAAATTCTGGAAACTTACATCTGTACCGTTCGATACAAATGAGTGAAATTCGCATGCAAAAGAGATTGAGAGGCTGACACAAGTTGGCTGGAGAGTTACCTGTCCATCTGATGTTGGAGTACATACTATGTGGGTGGAATAAATCCATTAGATTTGCCTGGTAATATTTGATTAGCTGACTCCTTGCTCCGCCATGTTTGGAGGCGCTCAGTGTGCTGCGAAGGAAGTTCAATGGGGTACTAGTAAAATTGCTAAGCCTGCGTCACGTGGTCCATCTGCAAACATCAGCCTAGGGATATGAAACCAAGACTCAGCCAATACTGCAATACCTACTTTGACGAAATTTCATTAATAGTACTGAGGAATTCTTCTTTAACTCCTTGACATAAAATGACGAGTTAGGATCTATTCATTTCATGTAACAGTGTATCAACTATTGAATTATTATTTTTTATTAAATTTATTTAATGTTATTAAGTTGTTCTTAATTCGTAGTTTAATTTATTCAATGTTATTGAGTTGTTCATAATTCGTAGTTTAATTTATTTAATGTTATTGAGTTGTTCTTCATTGGTATTATGTATCAATCTGACTAAATGCTATATAAAAATCCAAATTTCTCAGCTTTACATCGCTGTTCAGGTGAACGAAATTAAATAGTATTTTTTGGACTCATCAAGTTTCATTTCATTTCTATGTCCACTTGAAAACTTCCATCTAGATATACGAAACCATGAACCAGGCAACATTATAATATTTAATTAAACAAAATTTCATTATCATTCCTGTTTTTTTTACTAAGCAAGACAATTTAACATTTTTTACCCTTTAATTATAGCCACCTGTAACTCTCAATGATAATATAATCGTGTGAGCCTCTAGTTTAACAAATTCTTGTTTAATATACTTCGTTGATTCGATCAGAGCAAACTGGAAATTTCTGTTTCAGAAAACGGCAATCTGAGGGCTCACTACACGAAAACGACCGTGCGCGCAGGTGAAGTTCTACGACTGGCCGCGGTGTTCCAGGACACGCGGAGGGCGCCAGTTTCCAGCGGCATTTCCGGCGTCGTTAGCGGCGCCCCCGAGGGTAAGAGTTCAAGGTCATCGGAACGAGATCAGTACGCGCAGTGCTTGGATTCTCACGGGCACGAGCTGTTCGCGCCGCTTTCAGCGAGAGGAGAGTTTTACGCTACTTGCCAAAGCGGAAGCCTCGACACAGGAAGCGACGCCGTTTTGTACAGAGTCCATCAGCTTGCCAGAAGGGATCTACCTCTGAGGGTAAATTTTACAGAGCACATTTTGCCAAAAAACTGAATCTACATTAATGGCGGTTAACCCTTTGACTGCGAAGGGCATACATGTACGCCACCCGAGTAATAGGCTCAGAGAAATGTTTATGGTCGTTTAATCAATTTTTAAAAAATATCAGCTTATATGGGCTGATGAGACGAAACTTTTTTATATTCACAGTTTATTCATAGGGCGCGTAGTTTCGGGAATAAAAATTGAAAAGTCAGAAGTTCGTTGCAAAAATTGAA
>NW_026531651.1:0-1053 GCF_026283585.1 Hylaeus volcanicus | reverse complement strand
TGAATAGCGTACAAAAGGGGTCTCTACAAATAATGAACAAGGTTGAAGCATGCTCCTGTGCTATTTCTTCATCAAAATCACGAAAAAGGCCTCGAGTCGTATTGGTCCGCCAATTCCTTCGACCAGCAGCGTATCGCTTTGCAGTAAATCCGGTATAAAAATCACAATCTCAGCGTTAGCCTAATTCGCAATGTATTATTGGAATAAAATGTCGCCAACCACCGAGCTAAACACAACGTTCCAGTGGATGTTTCCGTCACGCGTGTTGAGGCCATCGCTACTCGGAAAGCGAGACAGAGAACCGGCGCGAGGGGGTGGAAAACGCGCGAGAGAGAAGCTGGTCCGCGAGGAGGAAGCAGAATAATCGGCCAGAGAGAAACTGCGGCCGCAGGAGGGGTTGAGGAGGGCTAGGAGGGGAGGACGGAGGTGCGAGAGGGAGAGGGAAGAAGAGTTCTACAAGAGGGATGGCGACAGAGGGGCGAAAGGGAGGGAGGGGTAATATTGATCGCATCTCCGTGGCTACAGACAGCATCTACCCTCTGTTGACGGGGTTGTTACTTGGAGGATTTAACTTTGATTCGTCGTGCCGCGTCGCCACGAAGATCATAGGCGTGACTACTCCCGCCACCAATATGGCGCACGGTTACCTGGCCTTTGCCGGACGATCTGCCTCGATTAGCGGATTAAACGTTATCGAATCCGTGGATGGAGAACTTGGCGTTCCTCTTCCGGATAACGCGAACAACGGAACCGGTTAACTGGATGAACGGAATTGGTCACTACTTGCTATGAAATTGGCGCCCTCCTAGGCGAGCCGAACCTCAATTTCGAGCAACCGGCTGCCTTGGTGTCGTCCAAAAGTGCCTGGGGACTTTATTTCTTAGTCGTACGCAAAATATGGTCGGGGGAACGAAATACTGAATTTTGTCGGGGCGGACCAATACGACTCGAGGCATTTTCTTGTGATTTTGGTGAAGAAATAGCACAGGAGCATAATTCAACCTTATTCATTATTTGTAGAGACCCCTTTTGTACGCTATTCAACCGTTATTT
>NW_026531650.1:0-1168 GCF_026283585.1 Hylaeus volcanicus | reverse complement strand
AGATCTAGTTCAAATCCTGAGGTCTAGGCCTAGATCTAGGTCAAATCTTGAGGTCTAGGCCTAGATCTAGGTCAAATTCTAATGTCCATACCTAGATCAAGGTAAAAAACTGAGCTCTAGATCTTATTGTAGAGTATCACGAACTCTGTACCCAGGTTGAGAGTAGCCTGAACTCTGTGTCACTAGCCTCCAATTCAGCAGTCACGTGTTGCTGGCGCCACTCATTGATTGACACTCCTGAGATCGCAACTGTATCAATCAGGCCCTCATACAAATTCGTACCAACTCTTTGGACTTTCAGTCACTTCTCCGGAATTCCACCTGTTATTCTAAGGAGGCTCCACAGAATGTTCTAGCGGACCTATGCGAGCGGAGAACCAAGGCTTCCAGAGGGCACAAAAATTCGATCTTGTAGGTTACATGCTGACAGCGTCTCTCATTGATTGACGCTCTCGGGAGCGTGGCGCAGCATGGAATCGACCTGTGCATGCGAAACAATGGGGAAAGAATTGCCAGGAGTTCGTAGATTTAGTCTCGGCGAATGGAAATTAGCGACAATGAGGGAATTATAATCGAATTGAAGAAACAACGCAGCAGGTAAGTTTAAACTTTCTGATTGGGAGTGACTTGGACAATTGACCTGAACTCTTGGCCTTATAATTAGGTTGGTGATCTAGAATCCACCCGCACGATCTCGTTCTTCTAGTTTTGTCTATAGGTTAGTGTGACTTGTCGGTACTGATAAATACAGGCGTGTACTATTTCATGTTCTCGCTTCAAAGTTAAATACCTTGAACTATGTTTACGAATCGTCCAAACGTATCAGGAAGATTGTGTTCATCAAGTATCACTGGTGCGTGGTACTACAGGTTTCAAACACTAACCATCAGAATTTTAGGCATTGAATCCAATCCGGAGAAGTATGATACCGCACTGGTGAAGTCCTTGGCTAGGTGTCCTCAGGTCCATTAGTATTACTTGCCTAGGTCTCAAGGCTTTGGACTCCCCATCCTAATACTTCTAAGCATAAAATCTCAGGATTTCAAGATTTCAAGATTTAAGGATTCCAACATTTTGACTTTTCAACTTTTCAACTTTTCAACTTTTCAACTCTGGACTCGCCATCCCAATACTTCTAAGCATAAAATTTCAGGATTTCAAGATTTCA
>NW_026531649.1:0-3675 GCF_026283585.1 Hylaeus volcanicus | reverse complement strand
TTGACCCAATAATTGAATCACTCGCATTAAGTGTAGAAATCTCTCCAATTTCAAACGAACAAATTCTTCCTGAAGTCTCGTCGTTCAACAAAATGAAACGAATAATCGCATACTGTTTTCGTTTTGCATCGTTATGCAAAGCAAAACAGGGGCCCAAAGCATTGTCTCCGATTTCGGCTGATGAGCTAAATTTAGCGGAAACAGCAATAATAAAAATCATTCAACGGGAGGCATTTGGTGCCGAAATAAGTGAATTAATGAAGAAAAGATCAGTAAATTTTTCAAGTAACATTCTGAAACTAAGCCCATTCTTAGATGAAAATAACATTCTGCGCGTAGGTGGCAGACTACGAAATTCGGATTTGGTGTTTGGACGAAAACATCAAATCTTAATACCAAAAAACAATAGCGTAACAACTTTAATAATTCGTCATTTTCATTTATTATGCATGCACGGTGGAGCGAAAGCCACTGAAGCAATCATCAAACAGCAGTTTTGGATTGTGAATGCACAAACAGAAATAAAGAAAATTTTGCATCGTTGCATTCCTTGCTTCAAACAAAGACAAAAAACCATGTCACAATTAATGGCAGATTTGCCGGCCAATCGCGTAAACATTGTTGAAAAGCCATTCACCAACGTAGCAGTAGACTACACCGGTGCAATTCCATACAAAACGGCAAAAGGTAGGGCTGGTAAAATTTCTAAGGCTTACATTTCAATATTTGTCTGTATGGCTACAAAGGCACTTCATATCGAACTAGTATCAGATTTAACAGCCGACGCGTTCATAGCTGCCGTTCGCAGATTGGTAGCGCGTCGTGGAATGATCAAGAGCTTCAACAGTGACAATGGCACAAACTTTGTAAAAGCTAATAAAGATCTAAGTGATTTATTTGAAATCGAAAAAGAAGAGTTCAAAACAATCTGCGATGAACTTTCAAAGCAAGGCATTTCTTGGCATTTCTCACCCGCTGGTGCGCCTCATTTCAATGGCCTCGCCGAGGCTGGTGTGAAAGTTGCAAAGACTCATTTAATAAAAACAATCGGAAAAACTGCGCTAACATTTGAAGAATTGTCCACATTATTGTATCAGGTGGAAGCATGTGCAAATTCAAGACCACTTTGTGCACTATCTACTGACCCTGATGACATCGATTGCCTAACACCTGGACATTTCTTGATTGGGGCACCGTTACTGGCACCACCCGACGAAAGCTACATCGAAACGAACGTAAACTGGCTTTCACGTTGGCAATTGGTGCAAAAAATGAGTCAAAACATTTGGAAAAAATTTCAAACGGAATATCTAAATGAATTGCAAACCAAATCAAAATGGTTTACGAAAAAAGAAGAGCCAAAATTGAATGAATTAGTTTTGGTAAAAGATGAGAATTCACCACCATGCTCTTGGCCAATGGCGCGCGTAATCGACGTGCACAAGGGTCATGACGCACTCACGAGAGTGGTAACACTTAAAATGCGCAATAACACTTTCACTCGACCAATAACCAAAATCGCTCCGTTGCCGATTGAATACGATGCGGAGACCCGGGCAACAATTAAAGCACACATTGCAAAAACTGAAACAGCGAGTAAAGCACGGGTTACAAAATCCAAACCGGCAAAACAAACATTTAATGTCATTCCGATAATAACGGCATTGCTTGCAATTTTTGTGATTCAAGTGAATGCTCACCCAAATCAAATCGTTCCGTTCAAATTGAATAAATTTGACACCTCGCCGGGTTTGTTTTTCGAACAAATTTCGCATGCAAAGTTCAGTTACACCAATTGGAACTCGATTGTTTATGTAAACATGAAATCATTTCTCAACGAAGCATCGATGATGGAAAGAAGTTTACATGATTTAGAAAACGTATGCAATCAAAAACTGGCGGGGCAAAGCTCATGCAAATCTCTTTGTCAACTAATTGAAAATCGTATCAACGACATCAATGAACGAAATGAGTTAATAGTATCGTTTAAGCATCATCGAGCAGAAAGAGCGTTACTTGACATTGTTGGAAACATTGCTGGCGATTTATTTGGAGTTTTAGACTCTCGATTCGGACGAGAATACGTTCTCGATATGTCAAGATTGGAATCAAATGACGAACATTTGCTCACTCTTTTGAAAAACCACACTTCTGTTTTAAATTCCACTATGAATATAATCAAAAAAGATGAGCGGGAAATCATAAATCAGAGAGAAAGCATAATAAATCTAGCAGGTTTGGTACGTGTTCAAACCAATGACCAGCAAGCAGTTTTGCATTTTCATACTATGTCTGTGTATCTTTTACAAATGATCTCTGATTATGAGCATCAACAAGATAGCATGTTGGACATACTTACTGGCGCTAGAAAAAATCATATCGATCATCATCTAATAACTCCTGCTCAAGTAAAGGGTCAATTAAATATAATGAGTGAATATTTATCAGACCAACAGGCACCTCCGGATGGAACCGATTTCTACAAATTGGCAACCATCACTCCGTTTGTCACAAATAAGACACTATTTTTTCGAATTGCCATTCCATTGATAAGCGACGAAAGGTTTCAATTGTATCATATGTATGAAACGCCATTTGTATACAATGACGAAACTCTGAAAATAAATGCTAAATTCGAAGTCATTATCGCGTCATTAAATCGGCAAAAATATCAATTGATTAGAAACAAGCATGAACTGAAATGCAAAAAACAGTCAGATGACATGGTCATCTGCTTCGAGCCCCGCAAGTGGCTAACCAGCCAATTCAAATCTTGTGTGTGGTCTCTCTTTAATCATGAAGCCAACTCGAATTGCGAGTTATCCAAGGTAAATTTGCGTTACCAATGGTTAGAACTCGAAGAGCCGAACAATTGGTTATTTTTCTGTAAGCATGTGGAAAAGTTCATATCTATTTGCGGCGATAGTGTAAATCACCACAGCGCTATTGGCTCTGGAACCCTAAAATTGAACGACAATTGCGTACTTCGGGGTGATAATTTTGAATTAATGCCCCAAAAGAGTTTAGAGCGCGCGCCACATGATTTCATTATTCCGAATTTCCAATTCAATCTCACTTCGTACGAGCCATTCATTTCAAACGGAACAACGAATTTGATCGAATTTGCCAAAACTAATTTGACTAAACTACAAAATCAGTTAAAATTCATCGAAAATCAATCTAAATTAAAGGAAAAAATCGACATTCATGACATTCATAACTATTCAGTAAACTATTTCACTCTGTTCATCGTTGTATGCTTGATATTCTACGTTGTAAATTTCATCAGGGGTAATAGACGAATCAGATTACCACGTGCAATTTCGATGCCAAATCTATCTGAAGATTTGACTCGCCGTTTAGAGCACCGCCAGTCACGCTAAAGGTGGCCCGGAGAATGTCTATTGACATAATTTTGAATTAACTGGAATCGAACAATAATGAAATCGCACGAAATAATGAATCATAAGCAAGAAATAATTATTATTTAGTTATAAGTGCAACAATAACCTGAATAGAATTCGGAGAATTTAAATAAGTCAGCTAAGCAATTTATTGTATATAGTCTTTAAGTGCATGAATAAAATCGTCAGTCTTTAATCAACCATCGACTACAATTCACCTGTCTTTTAATGACAACTTCTATCACACAGAACTTAGTCATTTTGGTCCTTC
>NW_026531648.1:0-3258 GCF_026283585.1 Hylaeus volcanicus | reverse complement strand
ATTATGTTCGATTAGCAATCATATATTACTTTTATTGACAAATTTGATATAAGAGATGTTTTCAGTTAGCAAATACTACAACTAATCATGGCATTCAGAGATCTTGGTGGTTGCAAAATTCATCATAGTAACTTAGAAATATTTAAATAAACAATTTAGTATACTTTACCTGCATTGAAAACAGACTCAGCTTTGTACACTTCTTGAAATCTGTAACCAAAATAATAAACACAGATGATTTGCATGTATTATTAAAACAAAAACAAATACATAGTACAACTCACCTTTTGAGTTCACTTACACATCTATACATATACAAATCTACCTTTTTAATGGATTTGTTAAAATAAGTACGCCGGACATAACTGCAAAGGAGGCGTATTACACATTTACTATCAATATATTACATTTAAATACGACTTCTCTGCGGTATGACCTTTTTATAGGCTTACATTAAAACATATATTTATTAATGTACAGAAATTAATCAGCCTTTTTGGTTGCACGAGTTTTTTTAGCAGGTAATGGCTTTTGGGAACGCAATACGGCACTGGCACGACGTAAAGCAACCTGGAAATGATTTTTATAAAAATATAACATTAATAAAATTAACTGTTTCTTATAAGTCAATGTACCTTGGTCAAGTCAACGCGATATTTGTTCTTTGACAGCAATCTTTTCAATTTATACAAAGAACGACGGGCACCAGCTTTCATCGTACACCGAACAGTGGCTTTTGCAGGCTTGTTAACTGCTTTTGCTTTTTTGTAAACTACTGTGAATCCCTTTTTGTCTGGCGTGTCAACAACTCCAACACTTTTCCTATGAATTAAACCAGAGTAACGATAGCTACTAAGGTTGGTCAAATTGTTTGGTTCCTGAAATTCCGTATAATTACTGTTGAACTTACTAATTCTCGATAAAATTTATAAACATTATTGGCGAATTATGGTGCTTACCGTAGAAAACGGCTTATTGATATTACGCTTTTTCAAAAGAAAAGCATTGTTATTACGAATAATCATCCAATTCAATTGGGACGACATCTTGAACGATCTGAAACAATTATTTATTCATTTGCTACTCTATTTATCGGCAAAATTCAATTAATGTTAACGTGTATGAAGGTTAACAGCCAACTTGCACGCTTATTAACTACGAAACGTTACATTTCCAATTGCTATTATTAAGTCACTTCGTTAATTTTAATGAAATTATTTATTATTGAACATTATTTACGATTACAGTAGTTACAAACAACAAAACCTATAATTTACTAACATATTAAACAGCAAAGACACTCACCACGTGCACGATCTACGTGATCTACGAAAAGAAAGGCATACAAAATGGCGGACAATATGGACTACCTCCTATCTCGTTCACATTATTTCGTTTTATAGGGACTAGTAACTTGAGAATTTTTAGTAACATAGAGGGTGTTGTTTCTGATGAAATAGGGTATCGAACAGGGTCGAATAGGATCCATAAACAAATATAATTTTTACTGGAGATTTTTTAAATTATGGAACGCTAATAATTAGTAATTAAACGACTTATATATATTTATTCTTTCTTGGTATATACTCCATAACCATACATTGTATACAATTTACAATCTTTGTAGTAAAGCCTTACAAAATCAATGTTTTTTAGCGTTACATTTCGTCAAAAGGTAACTCGCCGAACATAAAAGTAATTTCGTCTACATTATACTCTTTTTTTTCATTTTGTTTAACTTCACTGGACACATTTCGAAAATCCTGAGGAATATAAATAGCAGTAGCGGTTTCATACAGAGGATCATTTTCGGGTACCGTTTGCAAATTCGCCCATCTCAACGCTACACATTTAAGAACACATTTTCTAAATATCATACAATGTATATGTCGCAGCTTTTCGTATTTTATTCTCATAAATCCTAATTTACTCAATACATATCTCCATGATTTTATAAGTTTAGCATTCGCGCTAACATGTTTTGAATCAGGACTTATAATGTAAAGTATACCGCGGGATTGTAACAAATCGTACGCTTTTTTACAGCAAACGTACCTTTGTTTAGGACATGGTAAATATTCTAAAAACAAAGAAAATACAATTACATCATACGAGCTTTCCGCTAATTGCAACATTTCTTCCTTGTCGTCGGAAAATATCTTTTCTTTTCCGATATGAACATTTAAAAAATCACACTTTAAAACTTTGTTTGGTATACCATTTAAATCTATTGCAGTTACATCAAACATATTTATATTCCCAAACGGATTGTAACAGCTTCCTACATCTAATAACATTATTTTATCAGTTGATCCTCGAAGAGTATCATCCAAATTTTCTGATGTACAACTTTCCTTACTTTTAAGATCTAAATTACAATTTGAAGAATGTTCAGTTTCTGTACAATTTGTACTCATTTTTCTTTTGATGTCTTCTTCCCTTTCATCATATTTCTGTCGCCCACCGTTTAAGAAGTACTCCTTGCATTGAGATATAATCCATTCCACTCTACAGAGAATCACACTTTCTGCATTTAAATTATTTGACATCCAATATGTAGTTGCCAATTTTTCCATAGAAGAAGCATACTTCTAAAACAGGAAAAGACAAGATCAATATAACATAAAACTAAATAAAAAATTTACTTAATAAAAAAATGAACCTGTAAAACATCTTTGCGAGTTATATGTCTCTTCCATGCAACATCAGGGCCATAATTCTGAGCCTCTTCTCGTAATGTTGTATGAATGTTTTTTATAATATCAGCCAAATGTTTATGCTCCTCTGTCGCCATTTGAAACAGCAGACAAACATTATTTAATTACGGTAACACATTAGATAGATTGTTATTTAATAAATACACATCACTGAATTTCAATACATTCGTATCATATGTATCATTTAAATAAATATACAAATATACGAACTTCTGTAATAAGAATTTCATAAAATACGGTATTACAATTATTTGTTTATCTAAACAAATTTGTTGATTTTGCATATATATGCATATGCTTGCTCGATTTATGGGCACAAGTAAAGTATCGCCATCTCGCGGTCAGTAGGACAAACTAATTTTTCATTGACATGTTCTTTTGACACTTATAATACCTAATTTTCCTTGTAATTAACTTAAAATAACATTAAATAATAAGTGTATGAAACAATAAAGTGGTTAAGACATGTGTAATTACGTCAAATTTTTCAATTTAAAAATTATTTTATTAATACTAGTTATATAGCGCCAGTGGCGCCATC
>NW_026531647.1:0-1195 GCF_026283585.1 Hylaeus volcanicus | reverse complement strand
TAACGAGACGTCTTCGACAATGCTACCAGAATTGAATGTTTCAACGGAAGCTACTAACATTACAGCTGATACTAATGAAACGTCTTCGACATTGTTACCAGAATTGAATGTGTCAACTGAACCTGCTAACATAACATCTGATATTAATGAAACGTCTTCGACAATGTTACCAGAATTAAATGTTTCAACGGAACCCGTTAACGTTACAGCTGATACAAATGAAACATCTTCGACAATGTTACCGGAATTGAATGTTTCAATGGAACCTGCTAATGTTACTGTTGATACTAATGAAACATCTTCGACATTGTTACCAGAATTGAATGTTTCAACAGAACCTGCTAACGTTACTGTTGATACTAATGAAACGTCTTCGACAATGTTACCAGAATTAAATGTTTCAACGGAACCCGCTAATGTTACTGCTGATACTAATGAAACATCTTCGACAATGTTACCGGAATTGAATGTTTCAACGGAACCTGCTAACGTTACTTTTGATACTAATGAAACGTCTTCGACATTGTTACCAGAATTGAATGTTTCAACAGAACCTGCTAACGTTACTGTTGATACTAATGAAACGTCTTCGATAATGTTACCAGAATTAAATGTTTCAACGGAACCCGCTAATGTTACTGCTGATATTAATGAAACATCTTCGACAATGTCACCGGAATTGAATGTTTCAACGGATTCTGCTAATGTTACTGTTAATACTAATGAAACATCTTCGACATTGTTACCAGAATTGAATGTTTCAACAAAACCTGCTAACATAACATCTGATAGTAATGAAACGTCTTCGACATTGTTACCCGACTTGAATGTTTCAACAGAACCTGCTATTGTTATTGTTGATACTAATGAAACGTCTTTGACAATGTTACTAGAATTAAATGTTTTAACGGAACCCGCTAATGTTACTGCTGATATTAATGAAACATCTTCGACAATGTTACCCGAGTTGAATGTTTCAACTGAACCTGCTAACGTTACCGCTGATACGAATGAAACGTCTTCGACATTGTTACCAGAATTGAAGGTTTCAACAGAACCTGCTAATGTTACTGCTGATACTAATGAAACATCTTCGACATTGTTACCCGAGTTAAATATTTCAACAGAACCTACTAATGTTACTGCTGGTACTAATAAAACATCTTCGACATTGTTACCGGAACTGAATGTTTCA